>NW_013669223.1:101739-103426 GCF_000517525.1 Limulus polyphemus
ATAGTGGGATTGACCGTAACATTATAACGCCACTACGGCTGAAAGGGTAAACATGTTTGGTGTGACAGGATTCGAACCTGCGACCCACAGATTGCGAATCGAGCGCCCTAACCACCTGGCCAAGGGGACACTGGAGGTAATTTTGATTTTATTCAGTTATTTTATTTAGTTGTTCGTCTGTTGTATGTCATAAGCTGTTATCAGGAATTGGCTGAACCTGAAATTTGGTAGAGGAACTCGGGTGGACCCCAAAGATCAAGATTAGATTGATAAACAATCGAGAAAGTGATTCAAACATGACAGTCACCTTTTTTACTACTTGAGCCGTTACTGGCCACTTGAGTGGTCGAAACGCTGTTACAAAAAAATACAAAAATCCACTCAATAGCTGTATCTCTGGACTTTTATTTTAATAACGGTCCAGTAACAGTTTTTCTGTTTTGTTTGGTAAAGTTCAACAAAAACCTTAAGCTTCCTTAATTTTTCTCAAAAGACGAGTGAGAGAGTAAGCACTAGTGTTTAAAGGATGTTCAGTGTATTCCTTTTCTGTTTGTCTTTTTGTTTGCAGTTAAGCACAAAGCTACGCAATAGGTTATCTGTGCTCCGCCCACCAAGAGTATCGAAACCCAGTTTGTAGCGTTGTAAGTCCGCAGACATGCTGTTGAGTCACTGGAGGGGGGGGGGGGGAGATGCTAGCCTAACAATCGAGGACGACAGTGATCCATGAAGGAATGCGATGTCTACGACGATCAGATAAATCAAAGTAAATTCAAGGAACTTTTCGGCAATTTAGATTCTGAAGATGAGTACTTTGATAGATTTTGAATTTTGTTGTCTGTAATTATGAGAATGGTATTCGACAAATATAAAATAGCGCAACTTTAAACGTTGACGGTGTGATTATTTTAATCATTTACAAAAGGTACAAGTGCCCTTCTTCACACTAATTATTTCTGAAAAGGTCCCACAAATTTATAGCAAGCCTGATCACCTTGCAAAATGTTCGGATTATGACGAATACTCACACAACAACAGAAGTATTAACACTCACAAACAAGTTACTACGTCAGTTTAGTTTGGCTTGAATTTCGCCGAAAGGGTTATCTGCGCTAGCCGTCCCTAAATCACCACCAACCGCCAACTCTTGAGTTACTCTTTCGGCAACGAATAGTGCGATTAACCGTCACACTATAACCCCCCCCCCCATTTTTAACAATTAAATTAACGCGGCGTTAGCTTCCATATCTACTTTCGCAAAAATTGAAGACTAATACACTTACGACTTTAAGACTTCATGCAGACTTTCAAACTTCACGAAGCTCTCTTGTGTTCTAAATTCTATTTATATTAATATTTACCGAGTCTTGTTGATTAGTCAACTTTCTGTACATGCTTTTGCAATTCCAAATAATTAATATTCGAATTATAGAAAGCTCAGGCTACATTCTACAACAGATAGATAATCAACGACATTTTTAATTGAAATACTGAAAAGTCATATTTTTCGCTATCAGCTCATGTAAGTATTTGTGTTAAGTAAAGCTATTGTACTAACTGTGAGAAATACACTGAAACACACACATATATAAATAGTCTTAATACATTGATTGTTTGTTTATTTGTAAGCACAAAGCTAAACAATGGGCTATCTGTGCTCTGCCCACCACGGGTATCGAAACCCGAATTC
>NW_013669223.1:104353-117298 GCF_000517525.1 Limulus polyphemus
TAAGTCCGCAGACATACCGCTGTGCCACTGGGGGGCGTTAATACCTTGAAACACACACGCATAGAAGTTGTGTTAATACATTGAAACACACATTTATAGAAATGGTGTTCATTTCCTTCTTGCGAAGCAATGGCTCAAGTTGGCGAGTTTTTGTAAAAGTTACAACATCATGAATGATGTCATACGTGAATAAACAAACAAACGCACACTGTGTTATTACTATTTCCATTATTTTCAAACACGATGGCGTCCATGTAATCTCTCGCTGCAAGAAAAGTAAGTAACAGTGTTTGTTTTCAATTGCACGTGACGGTTGCTCCCACAGGATCAGCCGCTTGTTTTATCGGATGGTTGCTTCCTGAACACTTGATCCGAGATAAAGGTCCGCTGTGAGAGAAACGAGTGTGTTGAGGGTTTGGTAACTCTCCGATAAGAAATACGTCTTGAAAGATAACGTGCCCCTACCCTGATGACAACGTAGGTGGATACGTAGCTCCCAGTGACGCTGCATACATAACTACAACATCGCACTTCCAGAAAGGGATTACCGTAGTTAGCAACTATTGAATTACCCAAGTTTACTATACTTTTCCAAGTAAATTGGATGTTTAGTGCAGTTTTGATATTTCGAAACAATTTCTACAAAGAAAAAAATACTTTGGTCAATAATGCGGTTTTCTTTTATTATCATCAAACACCACTGTGGGGAGGTGTTGGAGAGTACAAGACAATTCTTGTCGGTGTTCTTTAACATGGTGTATGTATCACGCAGCAATAAAACTCTTCCAGTATAGCGCTAAAATGGAACATCTGCCAAGAGACACGGGTTACTCTGTGTCTTTGAATAGTGTTATTCTTGGAAATAATCATTTAACATTTAAATTCAACAACAACACCAAAAAAAGAGAGAAGAAATCGGAAGAGGTAAGAACAACAACAACAAATATTTACAACTGTAAAAGCTGGACATAGTTTTCTGCTTTAATAACTTCTTCCTCCTACAATTTTGTCCCGAACACAAACATTATAATAATGGTTATATTGGGTACAATAGACATTGAAATAGAAAAATATTTTACTCAAGTACTACTTTTTACTGGTGTATATGTACAGGGTGTGGCGAAAGTGGAAACCCATGTATGAAAACATACACATCAAATCGCCAATATTTCGGGTGTTCTTCTTTCACAAACGTTGTTCTAGGCCTCACGTCAATGTTACAAGTGTATTTTGACTTCCGTTGCTCTGCGCTTCAGATTACCAATACTCCAATTGTTTTCCTTTGATTACCGTCGCCCCTACACCTTAAACCATAAATATTCCAATTGTTATCCTCTGATTACCGTCGCCCCTACACCTTAAACCATAAATATTCCAATTGTTGTCCTCTGATTACCATACTCTTTGACATCTAACAAAGTCTCAAACACCGTATCTCGGTCTTTCTCACCTAATATAGGCAACTAGAAATAATGCCCTATATGGAACGTTACCTTTCTTACAACCCGTATAATTTCGTGATTTTTAAAACCACCTGCTTCGTGTGTGTGTAAATACTTCTTAATACCTTCACACAACAGTTATTCTTGCCAATTTATTTCTGTAAGACGTGTAATTAATTCTATACCAAAACGGAAGTTAGATCGTGTTGTAACTTCCATTTCCGGTATTGTGCTTTACCGGTAGTTCTCAAGTGTATTTGCAGGGTGGTGCCAAACGTATTACATAGTTGGTATTACACAATACGAAAAAACTGAAACAAAGTTAGTTACTTTCAGAACAAGACTTCGGAAATTGAACTATATCATAAATGAAACAGTTGTGTATAAAGTTACTTTCACCCCACATGTGTATAACTATATGGAAATTTTTTTTCCGAAATAATCTTTGTTTAAATACCTCTATCTTCACAGTACTTGTTCTAATCTGCTAAGTAGCACTGGAAAGTGTAAGTAAAGGAACAAGTGAAAATCATGCTAATAGATACAACACCTGAATGGAATATATCATGATACGTTAAATACTTATACTATAAACTAAGTATATACACACTAGTATTAAATTATTTTTTAATCTTATTTTGAATGTCCTTGAACTAACAAAACTGTTTTTAATATGACAAATTTCCAATGGACTTCATACATGCGCAGTTTTTAATACGAGTTGGGTATTACTTAGCCAGCACTACTAGCCCATATAATAGTTTCTTCTGTACATTTTATACAAATAAATTCGGTTAGCCAAAGGGGTGGAAATATTCAAAATTTAAGAAATGCAAAAACAGATATGTTTTTCTTTCTTCAAATCGCCTAGCTGTGTTATTTTACAAGGTTGCGTGTATTCTCCAGTTACACTCAGGTTAACAAATGTTTTTTTGTTTTTTTAAGACAGATGGCTCCCCAAGCTCGTTTAGCCTTTTGTTGTTGTTTTTCAATCGTAGTAGTTGATATTTTTATTAAAATTGCGATAGTTCAATTTTAAAGGAGCATATTGGTGTCGTAACGTGTGTTGCATAGAAGTACATCGTAACTTAGCAACATTAATGAAGCAATATATAGGCCTAACTATCTACTTGTATGTGTGCGTACATTGACGCCCACAGTTGTTTATCCAGTTTTAAATGTCTCGAAAATATTACCATGCGCCTACCGTGATTGATTTGTGCGCATGTAGCAGTTGCTTAGGGCTCTCAAACCTCACTTGACCACATACACGGTAAAAGATTAATGGTAGAAACAAACATTATGGAAATCAAAGCTTCAAACACGTGCTTTTTTTTTGGATGCAGCTCAGTGTGATTCAAGAGTATTTATAGTTTATATCACGTTTCGAAATTTTAATAACAAAAAAGTAGAAGCAGGTTCGAGTTGGTTACAGAGCAAGTTATTTTCCTTCTATGGGATTCTTTATGAAACGTCACTTCCAGTGCTCTATTTACCTGACCTGCCTCAACAACTAAGCCTCTCTCCGATGAGGAGGAGGTGGCCTTAGTACATATACATATCAAGTTTTATATAATTCCACGATATATTATAATCGCCAACAAAACAAATGAATGAACAGACGTTGTAAAAAAACAAAAACAAAGTTACACTGTATATTGAAACAATAATTCGGAGCTAGCAAATGAAAATTTGAAGCTTCGCATACAATGTTCTACAATAATGTATACAAGGTAACACACACAATTTTGAAGAAATGACAAAATATACACGTATTTTACTACGGGTTTTTTTTCCACAAACGTTTAAATGTAAGTCATTTGTTGACGTAAATACTTTTAATTTCTTTAATAATTAAGATTCAAAAATACTAAATATTTACAACAATATTTAAAAGATTTTTGTTTCCAAATTCAGGCATAATACACCCTGAACCATGCTTCAAAACCACAATTTTATTTTTTAAGTACACTACTTAAAAACTGAACTGAACAACAATAACACGCGATTTTGACGACATATCAAAACTAAACTCACGGAATCACGGCTACAAAAAAGAAGCTCCAGAGCATTATTGGTGCCAGATCATTAATCTGTTTTTGTTATGACTGCTGGGAAAAATGAAACTGTTAAACAAGATAAGCTCTAAAATAAAGCCACTATTAACCAACACTAATGGTAAACACAAGGAGAAAGGCAGCCAATATTAACCAACCCTAATGGTAAACACAAGGAGAAAGACAGCCAATATTAACCAACCCTAATGGTAAACACAAGGAGAAAGGCAGCCAATATTAACCAACACTGATGGTAAACACAAGGAGAAAGGCAGCCAATATTAACCAACACTGATGGTAAACACAAGGAGAAAGGCAGCCAATATTAACCAACACTGATGGTAAACACAAGGAGAAAGGTAACCAGTTTAACCAACACTGATGGCAATCAAAGTAAATTTAAATTTTTACCACAATAGAAATATTTAAGTTATCCAACTGGAATGTTTCCACTTAGCATATTCTTCAGTTTGGGTAGTACTTACAGCTCTTGAAACTGAACTAGTAAAAGAAATATGCAAACTTAACTATTAAGCATAAGGAAGAAGTTTCTCTAGATACAAAATGAACACTTTCAAATGAATTACAAAATACACTATGGAATTAAACATGTAGAAACAATCGCATTCTAAAAGAAAACCAAAAACCCAAAATAGCACATTCTTCATAATAAATGGTATTAAATACTAAGTTCGATGTTTTTATTTTCAATCAGTACTATTAATATTATATAGCAAGAATTTATTTGCCCTGGGTCACAATCAGCCCTCCAAACCCTGATTTCAAGCCCGCAGAGCCTCCTTTATTAAAAGTTATTTGGGAACAGAAATAACTTGTAATTAGTATAAATAAATATGAAACAAGTTAGCTACTGATAATGTTGCATTCATTTCACAAAGTATCATTATAAATAAAATTTTTCACTCATGCCACTAATGCCCCCTCACCCGAGGCTTTTTGACCATCATCATTCTATGATGAAGCGACCTTTGCATGCATACATACAACCACTCAAAATGGGGACCAGTCAGTGTTTTGGTGTGCTTGCCTCTGTTTGGTTTTGTGCAAAGATGGTTAATGGGCTATCTGCAAAGTGACTACTGCGGGGATCGAACTCCAAAATGTAGCGTCATAAGCCCATAAACATACTTCTGAGCCATCGTACGACTTGCTGAGTTAGTTTAACTGGATATACGCATGATAACTTTGAGTTTGTAGTTTGATTAGACTGGTTTTACGAAAATTTACATCACCTTACACCAGGAATTAAAAACTTTAGACGCTTAAATTAGGATATTCAATTCTTTTCTTTCACTCACGCTGTAAATGCATCTTTTGATTATGACATGTTAGTTTTTCTCCTTTATTTGGAATGTGAATATAAATAAGCCATATTAGTAGCACAGCTGGTACAGCACACTAGAGCAAAATCCCTAACCAAGTATCTGGTCTTTGGAGGTGAATGAGGAAGTAGGACCCACAAAGTGGTGGGATACATCGTCTATCAGTCTTAAGCTCCGTTCGCAAAGCCTTACTTGTAAAGAGCAAAAGAAAAATAATAACAACAATAAAATAATGTAAGAAAGCAAGATGTGAGTGCTCAAACCCACAACGGCCCACATCAATAATAACCTTCAATGCCTGCAGGCAGTTGTGTGGAGGTGACTGTTCTCATGCTCAAACCCACAACGGCCCACATTTATAATGACATTCACTGCCGGCAGGCAGTCGTGTGAAGGTGACTATTCTCATGCTCAAACCCACAAGGGCCCACATCTATAATGCCCTTCAATGCCTGCAGGCAATTGTGTGAAGGCGACTGTTCTCATGCTGAAACCCATAACGGCCCACATCTATAATGACCTTCACTGCCTGCAGGCAGTTGTGTGAAGGTGACTGTTCTCATGCTCAAACCCACATCTATAATGACCTTCAATGTCTGCTGGCAGTTGTGTGAAGATGACTGTTTTCATGCTCAAACCCACAACAGCCCACATCTATAATGACCTTCACTGCCTGCAGGCAGTTGTGTGAAGGTGACTGTTCTCATGCTCAAACCCACAACAGCCCACATCTATAATGACCTTCACTGCCTGCAGACAGTTGTGTGAAGGTGGCTGTTCTCATGCTCAAACCCACAACAGCCCACATCTATAATGACCTTCACTGCCTGCAGACAGTTGTGTGAAGGTGGCTGTTCTCAGAAAAGAAATGAAAAACATAAAAGTAAGAAATAAGATCTATTATCAGGGGCGGTAAGAAAAACACTATGAAGTTAGCATTCCAGCCCCCTTAATGGGGATTAAAACAGGTATTAAAAAGCTCAAATTAATCGGGTAATATTAGTAACAGCAGATAAATTATGCTAGAATAAAATCCCTACCGAGTTATCTGAAACATCCATCGTTCACCCGTAAAGTCTATTATTTTTCAGATTGTCTTTCACCTTTTATTCTGGTTATGCAGCTTTACCTTTTTATTAAAATTTCTTTTGTATTATAAAAATGTTCTATTTCATCATCATCATAGGTTTGGGTCTTTCCGATTTCAACGCAGTCCTTCCTTTCGATGTTAATATTAACTGTTTGAAGTAATGTTTAGGTTTACATTACACACACGATAACGTACCCGTTCAACACAAGGGTAAAACACATGATCCCCAAAAGAATGACACAGGGGGTTAGATCGTAACGCCGATCACCGCCGATCTCCTTTACATTTTAAAAGCACGTGTCAGATTTGGTTATAATTGGTCTAGCGGCTTGCCAGTTATAAACGACATACACACACACACCAGTTTTTGTCATACAATGGTATATGGAAGAGATCAATAAAATTTATTTTCTTTGCTTATCGTTTTATTTTAATGCTTTAAAAGAGTGATAAAGCAGATAAACTATTAATAACTTCGCTAGAAATCAAAACTTTTTTTTATTATTACAAGAAATGCAAATATTACTTGGACTTTCATTCAATTAGTTTTATTTAAAACATACTGTAAGACTAAGTGGATTGATACATCTGTGACCACGTGAAAAATAAAAATATGTACCTTAATTTGATTTACAATTTCAATGCTGATAAAATGATTATTTTACTTTAGCAAAATTTTTGTGACGAACGAATAAGGAACTGAATCCCCCTCGCGGTTAATACATCCATTAGTGCCTTTCCATTATGTAAGTAACACGTTTGTGGCCACAGAGCGTCTTCTCTTGGTTCAATCTATACAGTCTCGAACAGCACAGACACGATTTTAACCAATGTGAAGAGTGGCACACTTTTTGGCGACTGTTCCCCGAGGTGACGTTCTTGATAGAGCGCCAAGTTTGGTAATGAAAGTGTCATATCTAGTGCATACAGTGTGTATAACAGTGTTAACGGTTAGTACTGACGACGTTAAACCTTAACCATACGTTTTTTTTTAAATCACCTTTCGATGAATTTTTCTATTATTTTTAATAAACTAATGAAAGTTAAGTAAAAATAGAGAACTTAATCTGACCCTCTGACATATATATATATTAGCACATTTACAATTATGGCCTAAAATCGTTTCCCCCTCAAGAAAATGACTAATAAACTAATGAAAGTTAAGTAAAAATATCCATATTTTACAACGGTTTTGTAGAGAACTTAATCTGACCCTCTGACATATATATATATTAGCACACTTACAATTATGGCCTAAAATCGTTTCCCCCTCAAGAAAATGACTAATAAACTAATGAAAGTTAAGTAAAAATATCCATATTTTACAACGGTTTTGTAGAGAACTTAATCTAACCCTCTGACATATATATATTAGCACACTTACAATTATGGCCTAAAATAGTTTACCCTCAAGAAAATGACTAATAAACTAATGAAAGTTAAGTAAAAATATCCATATTTTACAACGGTTTTGTAGAGAACTTAATCTAACCCTCTGACATATATATATTAGCACACTTACAATTATGGCCTAAAATAGTTTACCCTCAAGAAAATGACTAATAAACTAATGAAAGTTAAGTAAAAATATCCATATTTTACAACGGTTTTGTAGAGAACTTAATCTAACCCTCTGACATATATATTGGCACACTTACAATTATGGCCTAAAATCGTTTCTCCCTCAAGAAAATAACTATATTTTACAACGGTTTCAGAACGTTATGTAACAATTTATCGCACCTAACCCCAGAGCGCTATATTACAATCTAATACTCCCTACCTAACCTCAGAGCGTTATACAACAATCTTTTACTCCCTACCTAACCCCAGGGCGTTATACAACAATCTATTACACCCTACCTAACCCAAGAGCGTTATACAACAATCTTTTACTCCCTACCTAACCCCAAAGCGTTATACAACAATCTTTTACTCCCTACCTAACCCCAGGGCGTTATACAACAATCTATTACACCCTACCTAACCCAAGAGCGTTATACAACAATATTTTACTCCCTACCTAACCCCAGAGCGTTATACAACAATCTATTACACCGTACCTAACCCAAGAGCATTATACAATAATATATTTCTCTCTACCTAATCACAGCGTTATACAACAATCTATTACTCCCTACCTAACCCCAGAGCGTTTAACAACAATCTATTACTCCCTACCTAATCCCAGACCGTTTAACAACAATCTATTACTCCCTACCCACAGTGTTATACAACAATTTTTTACTCTCTACCTAACCCCAGAGCGTTATACAACAATTTATTACTCCGTACCTAACCCAAGAGCGTTATACAATAATATATTTCTCTCTACCTAATCACAGTGTTATACAGCAATATATTACTCCCTACCTAACCCCAGAACGTTTAACAACAATCTATTACTCCCTACCTAACCACAGTGTTATACAGTAATCTATTACTCCCTACCCACAGTGTTATACAACAATCTATTACTCCCTACCTAACCACAGAACGCTATGTTACAGTCTATTACACTGTACAAAAGTTTAGAGCGTTATACAACAATCTATTACTCCCCACATAACTTCGAAGCGTTATGTAACAATCTATTACTCCCCACATAACCTCAAGAGCGTTATGCAACAATTTATTACTCCCTACCTTACCTCCGAACGTTATATAACAATCTATTACTCCCCACATAACCTGAGAGTATTATGCAACAATTGATTACTTCCTACCTAACCTCACAGCGTTATGCAACAATCTAATTATTTAGTTGTTGACTCTATGTGTATCCGCGTTTGGACACTGCACCTCACATTTTACTCTAGGGATATGTATTTACTATGCGAACAAATAGTACATAAAAGTAAAACAACACAAAGCCAAGTTTATGTGTACAAATTACATTTCGGGAGGCCAAATATTTTATGAAAGTGAATCTATTAAACAGTTCTGAAACGACATTCATTAGCCTTTGTACCTTCCTACGTGCTACACGAAGGTATAAACGTTACACAAACATACTTAACGAGAGTCTAAACGAATTGCGAGGATAAAAATATTTATGTATTGTCAACAAAAAAAAAGTATCGGACATAAAACCGACTGCATATCACTTACGTCAACAAGCTCGATTGGTATAATATTATAAAGTTCCTTTATCCCATTGTCAACACACTATGGGAAAACAGTAAAACAACTTATATAATAAACATTACGATATAATTATCTCTGTCGAAACAGGACAAATGTGATAAAAAAATACGCTTAGAAAACACACCATTTAATCAAGAAAGCTTTTGACAATTATTTAACATAGCATCCGATTTCAAAAGAAAAAGTTGTTGTATTAAGTAAGTAAGTAAGTAGCTGGACCAATTGGCGTAACATACATCATTACAAATATGTTAAGTGTATATTTTTGTATCCTAAAGATGATACAGTATATCAAGTAACTTTTGTTTTAAATGCACTGTTATTTCCTGGAGAAACAGACAGGTAATTATTTTTTCAAAATATTTACGATCGAAAAACAGCACATATACAACTAACAAATAACATTAAAGAATACCTCAGTTTGCCCCTGAAGAAGAAAAGTCCACCTTTCGAAAGCGCTCGGGTTATATGGATTTTATTCATTTCATTAAATAATGCTTATACTTAATATTTGTGTTGATAAGCTATAAGAAACACCATGATAATGCATCTGCGTAACTCAAGTTCTTTTCTGTCTAATTTTCAATATAACTGTCAAGTGTTATCTCCTCTTTACCATAAAGTATTTCGATATCTACTAAGGTTAATCGAAATTTCAAAACATTTGCTACCTAAACCGTGAGGATTTCATAAAAAGAAAACATTTGCTACCTAAACCGTATGGATTTCATAAAAAGAAAACATTTGCTACCTAAACCGTGAGGATTTCTTTTAAAAAGAAAACATTTGCTACCTAAACCGTGAGGATTTCTTTTAAAAAGCATTTGCTACCTAAACCGTGAGGATTTCATAAAAAGAAAACATTTGCTACCTAAACCGTATGGATTTCATAAAAAGAAAACATTTGCTACCTAAACCGTATGGATTTCATAAAAAGAAAACATTTGCTACCTAAACCGTATGGATTTCATAAAAAGAAAACATTTGCTACCTAAACCGTGAGGATTTCATAAAAAGAAAACATTTGCTACCTAAACTGTGAGGATTTCATAAAAAGAAAACATTTGCTACCTAAACCGTGAGGATTTCATAAAAAGAAAACATTTGCTACCTAAACCGTGAGGATTTCATCAAAAAAACTAAAAACATTTGTTACCTAAACTGTGAGGATTTCTTTTAAAAAACTCATTTCTTTTCCATTGTAGTGGACAGACTATTTCGCCTAAAGTAAAAGTCGTTCAAGAAATATCTAAAACAATTTCGTGAAAGAAATGTATTTCACCAGTCTCACAATAATGTTTGTACATTCTGTCCGACACACAAGTTTTAATTATTTATCCTTATGAAATTAGACTTGTCATCCAGAAGCAAACACATGCTTGATGTATTATCAGATGTACACGCACTAGTGTTATCCTACAGTGATTTAGAAGTCATATGTGCATGAGAAAACATTGTCTTCTTAATGATCTCCTCAAACACGAAGGTAAAACTACACAAGACTTTTATTCTCAGACAACAAGAGTGATTATATTCATCATAACTGTGGTACTACTCGGGCCGGAGCTAATAGGGGGAACAGGTCCCCTGAAATGTCGTTGTCACCCCCCCAAGCTAATTTCGTACATTAATTTGGACCCAAAGTTAACAAAAGCTGGTGCCGGGATTGGCAATACTTAAAACACGATTCCCTATTACAATGCTATTTCAACATAAGTTACATAAGACTCACCAAAAATGAGAATATATTATCAGTAAATTCTAGTTTTAGATTACGAACTTACAACAACAAAAAAGTTTCTAGTCATAATCTGTGTGTAATGCAAGTGGCTTCAAAACTGTCAAGTAAAGTCATAAGGTAATGTTAATATTTCAACTGCTGGTTAAGCCTCTTAATCGTCGAGTCTTAGACTAATAGACAGACCTTGGACACAAGCTGCATTGGAGTTTGTTTCTAACTCTTTTCCTTCGCTCTTGACGCCAAGAGCAACTTCTTCCTCACTCTAGGGTCTAGCAGCAACCTGTTCAGTTCCATTATTTATTACGATTATCCTTTTCTAATTAATTGTTAAAGGTAAAAATGGTACTTACCGCTGGTTTCAAAGCAAACTACGCAGTTCCATGACCTATCATGATTAGTCTTTTCTAATTAATTGTTAACGGTAAAAACGGTACTTACCGTTGGCCTCAAGTTCAAACAGGTGGGACGTGTGACCCGGTGTTTACTCTTTATATCAGTTTTGACCCAACTCTCCATTTTGTCGAATACCACATCCTTGTTGCAGGACTCTTCGACCGCGTCTTTTAACGAAGATTTACGAGTCTCGTGCATTATTAGCATAAATACTTAAATGTTTTTTTCGACAGACACAGGGAGAAACAGTTGACACGTTTTAAGACATTTGTCTTGAGTCTAAATCGTGTTTAAAATATAGAAATATTTCTAAGACTTTAATACTGAAGCAACACACAAGACAATCATACTTTTAAATTAGGCTTTCCTGCTTGCTATCTGGAACACCGATGAATGTAAGATTAAGTAGAGATTTGGAGCAACATGATATACCACCTGAGACACCAGTGCGTTAGTGACGTTTTGGTATATCTTTCAATTCTTTGGGGACTTGTACCGACATGAGATGGCGTGAATTTCAATCACTGATACTCAAACAGCCAATAAGAAGTCAACATGAAACTTACCACACTAGCTGACAGAGAGGGCGCTGACTGTCCCATTACAGAACTTCGCATTCGTACGAGGTTTGAGGTCTCCGAGTAACCTAGAAGATATATACTTAAACCTTGGGGCGGCATGTTACATTCAGCCCTACAAATATAAACTAATAGTATAGATATTATCAAGTAACGTTTCAAAACATCTGCCTACTCTTTCTTCTTTTTATAACGCATAAATTGTATTTTAGAAGTAGTTTTTCCAAAACTATTTCACGTATTAAAAAATTAAAACGTAAATAGATTACACAAGCGTTCAAAAATTTCAATATTAAACATTCTCAATGGAAAGATGAAGGAATAAGGAGCGACAGAAATATTAACAAAAATCAAATTATCGTAAGTTTTACTTTAAAAAAAAAGTAGAATACCCTATTATTTGCCGAAGTCCTTGAAAAGCTCACTTACCTGGGGTTCCATGGAGCCAGCTAACTTGCCCTGTAGTAAAAGTTGCAAAACTCTCACGTCGTTTCCTCGCATCTTCCGAAGTCTGTCTGTGTAAAGGTCGAGATTTTCGCTGATTGGTGAGAATAATACCATCCCGATCTAGAGGTCTTTGTGGTGACAGTAAACACGACATGTCATTTTGCTCCCCCTATCAGGAGAATAAATACTTTAGTAAGTTTTTTCCTTTAGTTTTCGTAACTAACATCTACAGTTCTGAAAGATGTTTCCCAGAACAGCAATACTACTTTTTTGTAGACAAATATGTCACTACATACATCTCACGCACATATTGAGTTAATATAATACGCTGCCTTTGCAACTTTTCTGGTGTATAGATGGCAGCAAACTCAATACACACACAACAATAAAAAAATATTCTTTAAAGTCACAAACTGGTCCTTAGACGAACTAGTTCAAAACTAACGTGTGTAACTCGGAATGCAGAGCGAATAACAAAACGCCAGCTACTAAATATACTGATATTTTTTTTTATATGTCAGCAGACCGGTTTTGTTTAGTGTTATTTGGAAATAGTTGAAGATGTTAGAACTCGTCGTGGATAAAACGTATTAATGATTAGTTAGATGATACTTTACTAAACCACTTTTCTGTTTCTTAGTCTTTTTATAGAATATTATTAAAGAAAATTGACTGTCCATTTAGTGAATACGTTCATTCTTGGTTTT
>NW_013669224.1:0-15907 GCF_000517525.1 Limulus polyphemus
ATGAGGATAGAAGCTATTTAGTCTAAACATTTATGTGTTCGTGTTATAATTTGTGTTCATTCTAGAATGAAAGAAGCATAAGTTATGTTTATTTCCTAATTTTTTATGGTGGTTGCAAGATTGGTCAAATCTACCGAACCCGTACAGAGATTTGTTACTGAAAATAACAGATAAAATATAAAGTTTTTTAAAGAAACATTTGAGAAATATCTGGACATTATAAAGATTTCGCATGAGAAATTTGAAATTTTTCTGATGCATAAAAGTATTTTTAATCTTAAAATGAAAATTAATTTGCATGTTGGATAGTCAACATACGAAAAGAAATAAAAGGAACGAGAAAACATTGCTTTACAAACCTTAAGATATAATAAAAAAAAATTATATTTTACATATGAAAGCATTGTAATGTTTACTGGTAATCTGTCAAATTTTGTTAATATATGCTTACTAACTTAAAAGTTATAACATGAAAACTATAACAAGCACAAGATGGTTATGAGGTCGGTCCCAGAGACTGAGCCCTTGCTGAAATAGTTACGGGAGAAGTTTGATGAACAAAACTCGCTAAAGGACTGTCAGTGGCTCCCATTTGTTTTTTACAAACCTCTAACATGTCAGTTTTTGATAGTTATGTAAGCAGGTGATAATGTGTGTGTGTATACATATATATATATTTCTTTGTTGTTGTTGAAAAGGAAGCAGCATAAAATATGAAATAGTGCTTAATTCTTTTTCACCTTCACATAAGCACTACCTGAACATTCTTACACTTTTTTTTTAAGATCTAGCCAAACACAGGTTTTATGTAAATTTGTATAGTTAAATATTCAGATGAACAACAGCAAATTAGATAATACTTGTTTGACAAATTACAAATAAATTGTACATTTTCAGCTCACAGTGTACCAGTTGATGTTCCGGGTCACACCTCCATTTTCAAACAGGGGAACAACAGCAGTTATCCACCCTCTGGTATTTCATTTTACTTCTAATTATTTTCAGAAGTAAACATTTTCAAATCTTTTGTTTTTATATTAGAAAATGATGAATTTCTTAAATCTTGGGTTATTTTGTAAACTAGTAAAATATTTCCAGCTGTGATCATTTAGTGGGTGATCAGTAAGTTTTTTTGTATTTTTATTAAACTCAAAAAGTTTTAAATTGTGTTAGCTTAGAAAGTAATTGTGTAGTTTCATGCACAAACAAGTTAATGATAAGCACTAAAGATGAACATGTGGATTTAGAACTATGATGTGTATTTTTGGTTGTCAGAAAGGGAGAGAGGTAATGTGAAAGTTGAATATTTTTTGTTTTAGTCACTGAATCTAAGCACAACTTGAATTGATAGATCTGTCTATCAATCCTAACTATTCCATATAGATTTGCTGTCCAAATTCAATAGCTGTGTGTTTTTAACAGAAATTATTAAGTATCTTTGCGAATTTTATGAAATATTCTACGTAACACATCAAGTACTTTGTCAAATTTATATTTGTTGATCGTGGCTCAAACATTCTCACTTAAACATGTTTCAGGTTTAAAAGATGCATGTATGATAGATTTCCATCCTTCTCGTGTTATATGCATTTAAACTAGAAAGTCACTGACACATACCGTCCATATTATTTGAAAAAAAAAAAAGAGACTCAGATGTTTTCATCAAAATACATCTGTATATTGTCAGATTTTTAGAATTACACGAATAGCTCTTGCATATTTAACCCTATGATGACTATCTATTTACATTAGCTGCAACAAGTTAAACATATAAAAATCATCACATCTTTCAAATATCCATTTTAAAACACAAATAATACATAATTAATTAAAATATAAATGTAAAACATAAACGCAATCTGTCTATCAAATTAATATGTATAAAGTAAAAAACATTTTCCAAGTGCTACATACACCTCGAGAGAACAATGGACTTGGCTTGATTTCATTCCATTTCAAAACGAAGTTATACAGATACACTTACAACTTACTGTTACACATTACTGAGATTCAAGAGGGAAGTCTGCTCTTTCTGTTGGTTATAAGCATGCTAGTCAACTTAACTTCAAACTGTCGCATAGCAACATAGCTGTCACTTTTACAATGATTAAATTTTGGGGGAGAATGTCTTCTAAAGACTTTGAGAAACTAATGTAAGACATCTGTTTGTGTACTTTGGCCATCTACAGTAAATGTCTGCATTCCAAACACAGGTCCTTCTCTACCAGTTTTTTAAAGTTGAGAAATTGTAACCTTGAGTGTATCACATGACAGCAAAAACAGCAATTTTAATTTGTTGTTTTATATGTTTCTTTTTAAAATAAAGGAAAAAAAAACTTAGATAAAATAAAACTTTGAGTTGTAACATACCTGATGGTAATAATTTCATTAAAATACATTTATAGTAAAGTGGTTTAATTAAATTTTGAATATAACCTTGTAACATGCACAAAAGGGGGTTAACAGGGTTTAAAAATGGCATCAAAGCTATAGAGGTAAGTGCAGTGATATTTGAAAGAAAAACGAATTTAAAAATCATAGGTCCAGCTGTTGACATTATATTTTTAATAGGAATGAGATATATAAACATATGACCTATCTCCAGTAAACAAGGATTTGCAACAATATCAGTTCTGCCAAAGTAGGTTTTTGAAGAAGTCTGTACTTTCTGTCACTTTAGTTGAATATTCTGGTTAAGTTTAGCTTGCACAGAGGGAACGTGCTCAGCTTCTGAACTTGAAGTAAGAAGTCAGTGGCATTTTAAAAAGTGTTTTATAAATTA
Source organism: Limulus polyphemus (assembly GCF_000517525.1). Classification (NCBI taxonomy): domain Eukaryota; kingdom Metazoa; phylum Arthropoda; class Merostomata; order Xiphosura; family Limulidae; genus Limulus; species Limulus polyphemus. Next base: position 2,783 of record NW_013669224.1, read on the forward strand.
TATTGTTGCTTACGTAGTTACTATTTTGTAAAGCAGTAGATGAATTTACTTTTAGTTATTTAAAATATTATATATAAATAATGAACAACATTATGATATACATAAAATTAAGAGTAGCATTTTGGTATTTTTTTTTTGTTTATTTTGAAACCTCATTTCTTCCTGGCATTGATAATTCATATATTGAAAGAACATGTATATACACACACCAACATTTACATAAATGTTATGGATTTTGCCAGACTCTAAATGGATCTGTTGGATTCCCAAGTAACAAAATAGAAATCACCATACAGTTTCTGTAATTTCTAGTCCTGTTTTTTAATATGGTAATTTTATATGCAAGTTTTTTTCCCTAAGAATGTATAAATAATAATATTGTTTGCAGACTCTCTACATTCCAGTAGCAGCACTAGCCTATGTAGTTTTCCTGACACTGCCAGTTCTAGTCTGTCTCATTCTGGTAGTTTCAGTAGTCTCCAACGACGCTGGCTTCGAAATATGGCCACTAGTATGGAGGTATGGCTACAACGACAACGTCTCTCAGAAGATTCAGCTCAAAATGAAGAGGTAAAGTTTAGGGCATATAAAGTAATGTAGAATAGTAATTCAATTATATTATTAAAAGCATTTCTCCATTCTTCGTGCTTTTGCCCTTAACACACCTTGGGACGAGTTGAGGCCCTTAACACACCCTGGGATGAGTTGAGGCTGAATGGTGCTCACACAAACTCAAACAAAGCCGACCAATTGTTGTCGCTGCTAGATTTCAAGCTTTTCCTATCATTTCCTCTCTGCTCATATTAACACAACACTAGGAGTGTCGCTAGAATTGTATGTATTCATATTTTTTCATGACAGGCATGACTGACAAGTGTAATCATTGTGGTGCTTTATCATTTGTAAACAAGAGCATACAGATAAAAACACAATTGTTATCAACAACGAAGTGTATTCAGACATGAACAATTATGTGTGGCACTTTAACGAGTTCCTTCAATGAAAGCAATCAGAATTCAGAGATGTTTTGTTAAGAAAGATCAATAAACGTGATTTAGAAATGGACATTATGTTTTATTTTTAAAAAAACTGAATTGATGAGCAAAGCAAGTTAGGGTGTCTTGTACACAAAAAAGTTTGATTTTTAATAAAGATTACAAAACAGACCAGACTTGCATAACTTAAAGTTAATTGAGAAAACTTTAGTGTGGTAAGTGATTACTATGATTTCCAAAGAAATCTTAACCTTTATCAGTAGTTGAGTCTGTTTTAATTGGGCAATATATTAAATATGTATAATTAGTCCTCAGAGGTCCTGATTTTTTTAATGAACTGAATATTACATTTTTTTAACATAAAAGGGACTTTTTTTTTTAGTAATAAATATTTATCAGTCAGTTATGAGAAAAGCTATTTAGTTAACTTAAGTATTTTATACTTTGCATTATTGTAAAACTGCAATAGAAAATTTAAGTAGACACTAAATGGAAACAAACACCGTGGGTTATTTTTGAAGAAACTTGAATATCTTTTTACAAGAAGTGGAACATTGGTTAAAAAGATGAATTACAAACATGAAATTGATTATTTCATTTATGAGTTAGTGTTACATTTACAAGAGATGGACAACTTTAAGAAGTTGGGTAGACTAAGTTTAGGAATGAAGGCCAGGTGGGTTAGTATAATGTCTTTTCAGTATATTTGTAATGTGCATTAATTCTGAATCTAAATAGAGCAACATAACTAATACATTGCAAAAGATAATTTCAGTAAAAATTAAAACCATTTGCTGCCTGTTTTTTTTCTTTGTGATAGATCAGTGTAACTTTGCAAAGTTGATTAATGCTAATTATATTTTATTTTGGGACAAATAAAAATGTATTTGTGGTTGTAATATGTCTAAACATTTACTTTTACAGCTAAAGAAATCTTCAGAACAGTCAAGAACAAGATTAGGTCTGAGTTTGATTATATCCCTAGAAGAGGAAAGTGAGGAAGAAGAAAGGTGATTTTATTTTATTTTTTTTTGAAATTAGGTGCAACTTTTCTTTTAAGGGAGTTTGTGATTATGACAAATACATTATACATGCAAGTTTGGGTGGTGTACTTAGATACAACTATATGTAAATTATTAAGGATCATTACACAAGAAAGAGCTATTGATTCTGAATTGTTTCTTAAAGCTTTGAAAAAAATATATTTTTCCTTGGAGAAGAATTTGTTCTGTTTTGTTCAAATCTGCAGAGTTCATGACTTCTGTTGTTTGTATAGCTTAATTTTTGCAAGGGTGTAAGTAAATATAAAGGAAAAAGCATTATAAACGTTAATATGATGATGATATTTTATTGAAACTGTTCTGTAAATATAAATTTAATAGAGGTAAATCATTATTTCCTAGTGGGATTTAAGTTTCTTAGATATTTGTATAAACATTCCAAGAAACAACTTTTTTATTTAAAGTTATGAAATTTAAAAAGATCCATAAACCTTAGTTTATTTTAACTTTCAATTCATCTTTGTATGTGGCAAATGTTTGACAGCAGCAAGATTTAAGGGTGTTAAAACTTTATGTTTTGGGAAAAGAGCTATTTAATTGCACTTTCTAATTATATAATTAATGTTTGATTAATAAATGTAAAGATTAAGACTGGCAGCTATTTGTAGCAAGTGTACACTTCCTGTCATTCAGAAATATTTGTGATAGTTTCTTGAAATTTTTAAAGAACTTTTCATGGAAATTCTGTGGTTTTATAATTATTTTATATTTGTATAAACCTACTAAAATTCGAAATGTTTAGATATTTGTCATATAAAATATTTCAATCTTACAGTCAGTATATTGATTGAAATTGTACAATCATTTTGGCCTTTGTCAATAAAGTTATACATATTTCTACTAGAATTTCAAAGAAGTTGTATTTTTTCCTAAGTTGGAGGAACTATTTTTTTTTGTACAGCCCTATAGTCCTATGTCTAGTCCTATTATTTATATAGTTGTGATATGATACATATCAGTATTAAAGCTTAAGTGCGACTGAAACTATAACTTTAAAGTGTAGTTGAATTTGATGTAATTGATCAAGAAATAGGAAAACATTTCACCAAATATTTTCAGTTATTTTGATGCACTCAGAGAGAGATATTTTTGTATGAGTAACCATAATTCTAGGTGCATTTAATCAATATTGAGCTCAAAAATATGTATCTTACTACTATAAAAGATTGTGGTTGTTAGGCTGTTATTATAAAACAGTTATATTGAATTTTCAACATATTTTCTTGTAATTAATGTAATAGAAGACGGCTTGACCCAGAAAGGAATTTATATTGTTTTAAATTGTGTAACTTATAAGTTTGTGTATTATCTGTAATTGGGAAATTAGGAGATGATCGTTTTTGAAAAACTGTTTAAGCATAACAACTTTAGTTTTTGTTTTCTAATCATAAAACTTTTTATTCTATTGGTAAATCTGCATACCATTCATATTCAAAAGCATTTAAATCATTTTAAATTAGTAAGATTTTTTACCATTTATGTGGAATAAAGAAATTGTAACAGTTTCGTTATAAAGTTCATCTATTTTTCATCAAACTTTCTTACTTTTCGAGGGAAGTTTTCAAAAGATAAAATAAATAAATAGGAAGAGAATAAGTTGAGATTTATCATAGGTAACAATCTTTTAATGATAGTTACTAGAAGTTTACCTTAATAAGAATGCCAGTTAAAGAATTTAAGAATGTTAATGACTTGCTTTAAAAAAACACTTCCATTATCAAGTTTAATGTTAGCTTGGAAATCAATAATAAATAGCATACGTGAATTTTTCAAGAAAAATCTAAATGAAACCTTTGAAAATCCTTTGTGATTTTTAGGAATAATGACATAAAAAATTGTTTGTTTGAAAATTTTTATGTACTAAAATATTCTGGATGATATTGTAAAGTAAAATAGGACTAATATTAACCATACATTTTATTTATTGATCTTCAATAAGTTATGTAAATAAAAATGGAAATTTTCTTTATTTCTAGGAGATTTCACAGTTTCTTTTTCTCTCACATTGCACTGATAGAAGGTCACATACACCGACTGAAAGATACTGTGCTGGAAAGTTACTTAAACCGCAAGAATTTTGTAAATGCCATATACAAGGTATTGATAGGCAATGATTGTCTTAATGTCACTTGTGTTCATTCCAGTAGTTTTTGGTAATTAGGAACAAATACTCAAAAAACCTTATATTTAAAAAAAATAATAATACTTCTCTTGATGTAAAATTAATTTTATGACTAGCGTTTGATATTTTGAGTCTGTTCAAAGATTTAAACATTACAAAAATAACATACTGTAAACAGTAGCAAGTACTCACGGCACTGAATAGCACCTCATTTGTCAACTAAATAGGTAAAAGTCTACTATCGGCACCGAAATATGACTTCACCAATAATATCTGTTATACATTTCAGTGATTCTGTATTTGTAATTAATTCCTTAATTTGAATATTCTCATTACAGATAAAAGTCTATATATATATATATATATATATATATATATTTTTACTGTATTATTTTTAGTTTTGAGCTGTTGTTGCAGGAATCGATTTAAAATTGAAGATGTTTAGCAAGATACTCCTTTCATGTCAGACATAATAATTGAAAAGCACTTTTCCTAAGATTTGTTTGCATGTTTTTTTCATTCGAGCGATTGTTGTGCAGAGAAAGCTATTTAAATTAACCTAGAGGTAATTTTCTTACATTGTAAATGAAGAGACTTTGCTGACCAATATGTTACCTGTCAAACCATGTATTATTATATTACATATATCATAGATAACTTTACTTATCCTTACCATTCTTGTAGACTCTACTTAGAATTGTGGCATTGAAAGAGAGAATTCTTCCCTGTATCTGTACTTATTCTTACTATTCGTGCTGACTTTACTTAGAATTGTTACACTCTTTAAAATTCCTTATACTGGTTACACAGTCAGCTGTTTCATTATGAAGTTTTGTGGCATTATCGCATTGATCCTTTTCTTTCATTGTCAAATTTGTTGTAAACTTTTATCTAAGTAAAGGTCTATTCAGGTCCTACTAATCAATCATCTGTTTTTTCTATCTTTCAAATCATGTGGTATTGTAGAGATAATTCTATCCTTTGTCTATATGTTTATAGTGTTTATTGCTGTTTGTAAAGTGTTCTTCTTTTATATCATAAATTTTGTGTGTTTTAGTATTGTTTCATATTCTACATTGCCACATATTACAATCAACCTGTAGGCCAAAATGTAATGGCATGAATAATGTTGCACCCACCATATGAATTAGTTGATAAAAAATTTAGTTTCCAAAATTACTTCTGTGATGTGTGTGTGTTTATAAAGCATTATGCAAGAGTTTGTTCAGCATGTTATAAAACTGAAATAATAATAATCATGATGTGCCATAATGATTCTAAAGTTGATAAATACTAAATGGGTCTAACTTACATCTAGCGAAGGATATGGATAAATAGGTAAAATTATGTATTTTTATTAGTCTAATCAAAAAATGCTTGCTTCTTCTTGACCTTGTATAGTTTAGACCCATAGATATTTTTTTGGTCTTCTGAGATAATAATTACACAAGTGTTTGATTTAATAGTGGTTTCTGTAGCTATAAATATTTTAATTATGGATGTGGATATAACATGCAATTGTGGTGAAATTTTTTTTCATAAGTTATGTTCTTTGAAATTTTGCGCTTGTGTATGATGAGTTAATTCCTTATTATGCAGTCTGACAGATTTTTCCATTTAGAGCTTTGTTCTCTACACTTGCTTTAATTTGGTAATTTTTGTTCCAGATTTAGAAATATGTTTTATGTTGTTCTGTATGTTGCGAAATTGCTAATCCTACACCATTGTGTCTTGCTTGCTTACTAAGCAGAAGGGGATAACTGAATGCCTAAGTGGTGTGTTTATCTAGTAATCAGTGCAATTAAAGTACAGAGGTATCAGAGACAGTGAATTGCTTTTCACATGGTATAGCTTAGTCTTATTTCACTGCTGATTAGAGCTGGATGATTAAAGAAATTTGCTAATTGGTTAGTTGTTAGCCTTATTTTAGTTTTTTGAAAGACAGTTTTGAACTACCCTGCATTGAATATTATAAACATCTTTAGGTGGTTTAGCGTATGGCCAAAACTAGTATTTTTTTAAATATTTTATTTCTGAGGTTTTTTTTTGGGTAATAAAGTTTTTTAATTGCATATAAAAAGTTGCTTGAAAATATCTTTAAGTACCCTGAGGAGAGCACTATTTTGTTTAAACGATGCAACTAATTATAAATATGAGAAATACTTATTATAATAGTTACTAGTGAGATTACCAGTAGGTACAGGATAACATACGTTACATACACTTAAATCTTCAGATTGAGTTAAATTTCATTTGAATACGAATGTATTGAGGGGTTTAATCATTTGGTGGTGAATATAATTTACACAACCACATTTAGGCAATTACATGGATAATTTACATGTGTCGTCTTTATGCAAAGGGACAGTAAACATGTGCCACTTGTTAGGTATATATGAGAATAAGATTATCATGGGTATAAAATGAGCCATTATTTTATACACAACAATAGGCTAGTGCAAAGTGAGACAACAACATATTTTGCATTAACAAAGTACCAATTACGCACATCTATATTTTTGTTACATGTTTATTTGTTATTGCACATTAGGCCAAAAAAATTAAGTGTGTTTGTACTAACATTGCAAGGAAAACTTAGGGTAGATATGTATTAATGTTTAAGCAAATTTGTTTTCATGCATTCTGTCAAATCAAGAATTAATTGACTTTCAGTTTTTTATTTAATTTCACATCTGTTTTTTATTTTATTTTTACCAAATATGAATTGTTTTTTCTTTGTATAGCTTATTACTTCCCATATAGCCTATGGGATGGGGGCTGAAGTCTATGTTTCTAATACAGAGTTGCTGGAATAGACTTTCAATTAAGATACACTAGGGAAATGCCCCCCCAGTGGCTCAGCAGTATGTCTGAGGACATACAATACTAAAACCAGGTTTTGATACTTGTGGTGGGCACAGCACAGAAAGCCCATTGTGTGGCTTTGTGCTTAACTACAAACAAACACTAGGGAAATAGTAGCTGTAGTTGATCTTTATGCACCTAACTGAATTTACTTCATAATTACATTTAATAGTTCTTTATGGAATTATCAATTATGCTTTTTTAATACAAAATTCAAATTCATGAAATAATTATCAAATTACCAAAACTTTTTATTGATATGTAGTCATTGTTGAACTATATTTTTTGATTTGTATAATTGTATATACAATTATAAACATTTAATACATTAACATTATCCATAAAAAGTAAGCTCTAATTTTCCTTAGGCAACAAATTTTAATAAATTGATACAATCCACAAAATAAAATAAACCCCGATTTTCCAAACTTTCCCTAAACATGTTATTTCTGAGTATTGCACTATCTGCATAACATCTTGTGCATATTAAAAGTTTGTTTTAAAAATGTCACAGTTGAAATTTTCCACAGAGTAGATCAATAATTAATTTCACTTGCAAAGAAAGTATTTGTTATTTGCAAGAATTTTGAAATAAGCAAGAGAACACTCCCTGGTCATAAAAAGGCCTGTTCACCCTTGCATGTTGAGTTACTTCTCTGAATGAAATGAGACACATGTTGCCAAATATAATGAGCTAAGTGATACTACTCTTTTTAGTAGTATCTAGATTGTTGTACATTAAGCAGTTGGACAGTGTTGTTAGAGATCAACACTTTGAGAAACTGTTATTCAAAAAAGAATATTTGTATAGTTCCCATCAATAAACTGAAACAAACATCAATGAAAAAGCTAAAAGAGCTTTAATTTCTGTCTTGGGAAACCAAAAATGTGAAATTTATACAAATATATTGAGAAGCAACATATAAGTTATTCACTTAGGCTTATTAGCACTTTAATAATAATGAACATGACAGTACTTGAAGCCAAGAGGTAGTGTTTGTGTTTTCATTATGAAAGGTATAGTCTGTTGTTTTGTTGTTGTTGGTTGGAATGTTAGTACATCTAGTTTTATTTTTGTTAATCTTTATTTTTATTGTTATTATACTCTTATTATAGAGATTCTTTTGCATTGTCAGCATAATATATGTATTTAGGACTAATCTTAAATCCCCTAAGCTGGTCGAACCTCATGAGATGTTATTGGTTTACAGCTGAAAATATTGTTAAGAGCTAGGGTTACCCAAGTGATGGAACAATGGATTCTAATTTTTATAAGTAGAAACGTAAAAAAGTATGTTTAATTAGGTGTATTCATTACCATGTTAATATTTAGTTTTGCTATAAGTAGAGAGCTTTCTCTGTTCGGAAGTTAGTATTAACGACAGAATAAAAACATGCAATATTTTAATAAAGATTTGATGATCATTATGATTTTGACTTTTTGACTGACACAATTTCAAGTTACAACTGAAAAGGTGAGCATGTTTAGTGACAACAGGAACTGAACCTGAGACCTTCAAATCACAATGGAATCCCCCCCTAATAGCTGGGCTATGGCAGAAAAAAAATTAACAAAGTTGAATTGACCAAAAAATAATGATAATTTGAGAAATCATAATAGTAGCATTTTTGTTTGCATGTGTAGTTGGAATAATTGAAAATAATTGTGATTAAAAGCACTAATTTCAATTAATTGATTATTTTCATGAGTCATTAAGCTGAACAAATTTGAATTAATCAAAAATATTAACATTAAGTCATAATGGTAATATTTTGATTAGTTGATATAATCAGAAACTAATAACTGGAAATATTAATTTTAATTAGTTGAATATTTTCATGGCATTAATCAATTTAATGTCATTTCTATTAATTGATTATGTGACATGACACTTAATTGATGTCATAGGGAATTGATTATGTTGATTGATCACCCAAATCTTCTGCTGAAAATTCATTCTCGCAAGTTGATACAAGTACATGGATTTGGCAGAAATGTAATCACATTATTGAGGTACTGAGGTGAATGTTTTTCTCTAAGAATGAATTACTTATAAAATTGAAAGTCCTGTATTTTTGGGTAAGTTTATACAGAGTTTATTTTTGTAAGATGTTGGATCAGATTGTAATATCTTCAGATGTGTTGTGAATCTTAGTTACAGTTATAAAGAAACATATTTTATGAGCTTGCAAAAACTCCCATTCAAAGATTTTAATCAGGTTTGGAAATAGAAATGTGTCATGAATACCAAAGTTGCAATTTATTTCATACATAATAAGAAATGCAATTGTTTAACATTTTCTGTAGGGTGTAGAGCAGCTTCAGATGTCTCTGCAAGATCTTTTCACAGGCCCTCGCCTCTTGTCTCCAGTTTGGTTGTCTATGATGTCTCCCAATGTTAATCATCATCTTCATTGTGCAAAATTCATTAGTGAGCTTGTCTCATTGATTGAGGAGTTTGATACCAAGAATACAAATTTGTACGTATTTTTATAAATTTATGAATTATAACACTTGATATCAAACAAGATGAAATTTTAAGTTCTTGAGACAAGTTTTCTAGAGAAAGTCTAGTCAGGGAATTATTTCCACTTTCTGAATTTATACTTATGAAAATACTTTAAAATGGTGAGACAACTTAACTAGATATTAGGCTTAAAGTAGTATTTTGTTTTCAAAATGCTCATTGATTTGAAGCATTTTGTTAGTTAATAAAAGTGATACATCTTTTAAACCTCAATTATTGATGCAAAACAATGATATTTGTGCTACATGTTCTAACCACTTATTTTGCCACATGATACTTGAATAAACCAATTAAAGTATTTTTTGTGTCTTGCAAGTCATACTATAGATCAGCGTTTCTCAAACTATGTTCTGCAGAACACTGGTGTTCCATCTGAGATTGATAGTGGCTTCGTGAGAAAATCATGATTTTAAATTATAATAAAATATTTAACACTTTATGTACGATCATAACTTATTATGAAATATTTTCTTATGTATTAGAATTAGATAATATCGATTTTGCATTGAAGAAGAATTATAGAAGATTCCATATCTATTCTACATAATATCTTAGTGAAGTGGTTTGTACCTAAAATATATTATAAGCATAAAAATGTAAAAAACTCATTAATATGTAATTTGATTAAATAGATAAATGAATAATATACAAATATAGAGAGCACTGCATATGCAACATAACCTCTACACTATTTCTGGTGTCTAGTGTTCCATAAGCTTTTTCTCAGTTAAATAGAGTTTCGTGGCGAAAAAAGTTTGGGGAACAATTCTATAGATGATACTATAGAAACAAGTTTAAAGTATTTATATTTTTATTCTTGTCTCCAAACTCAATTCATATGTTGTTAGTATTTACTTTAGAATCATGAATATTTAAAATAATATTAAAGATACCCTTTATAAATACTTTAGAACTTAAAGAAAATTACATTGGATGAAAAAATTTTCTTTTAAAATTGAATGAACTTCATTACTTAAAATGTTCATCAAATTTTGTGCTATCAACAGTGTTTGCATTTTGTTAAGAATATACACAATAAGTTATTAAAGATAATAATTTTTATTTTTAGAGCAATAATGGGTTGTTTTTTTTTACTCTTTTAAAATTACTTTTGAGCAGCTAAGGCTTTATAATATTTTCTATAAGAGTTTGATTTTGTTTAACCAAAGGAGTTTCAGAAAGATATGACAGGAATTGTTGTTTTAAAACACAAAATCAGTATTTTAAGAACTTTTGTGGCCAGTGTAGTTACAGAATGAAAGGATACAGAAAAGATAAAAGTTATTCTGATATTTATAAATACTTGACAATTTACTGTATTACAGAACAACTAGTAATAATTAATTTGTGAATCTTTGTAAAGGGCATTTTATTATACACACATTACAAGTAATATCCTTTTTAAAAATATAAATATTATCAGGAATATAAAACATTAATCTATGAAATGTTCTGAGAATAATAATGTAGTCAATCTTTGTTAATTATTTCTGCTAAAGTCAGTTAAAACCTTTTACTTTGCAAATAGCAATCTGAAGTGTATTAGCAGACCAAAAAACTTCTGTGTGATGCTGTTCAAGTTGTAAATTTAATGTTTTAATTGTTTTGTTTTTTAATTTTGTTTCAGCTTTGTCAGCACATTGTTGACAGCTGTCCTGACACATCATTTGGCATGGGTTCCTACAGTTACCCCATCTGGTGTTGCAACGAACCAGGTTGAACATCGGAAACACAGAGCTTGTTGGGTGTGTAACTTGTCATGCAATATACATATTTTAACCATTTCCATATCAGTTGGGGTCAGAGTGCATGTCATCACATTTTGTAGACTTGCATTACAAATTTTTATTAAACTACTATTTTATGAATGTATATCCATGAATTTGGAATCAAATTGTAATTTGTAATTCAAATTTTAGTATTATAAATTATTTAATTTTTGAGTTTAAAATTAAATACGAAAACTAAGTATCAATGTTTTGTGTGTCACATCATCTTCTCCATTGGATCAGATTGTATTGTGGGTGTCTTAAAATATGAAGTCTACAGTTTTAACTGAATTATAAACTCAAATTACCAATACTGATAAGCTAGAACATATAATAAGAACCCCCTACCTCTTCTATTTGCTGAGGTATTATTATCTTTAGTGAACCAACCTCTTCCTCTTTTGAAAATATTTGTTTACTTATGCCAACTTCTCTCAATTACATGTTTACAACCAATTGAAAGCACTTATCTTGAACTATGCAGTTTTGTTAGTCTTCCTAAACTTCTTACTTGGGTAAAGCTGTTATTACCATTGCATGGTTTGAAGAGTGGTAATCAAGATGATATACAGATAGGAAATGGGATTTTTTTAGACCCAAATACAGCTTAGTTAGGAAGCCTAATAAATTACCGTGGAATTTTGTGGTATTGGTATAGTAATTTATAATTTTGTGTTATTTCAAAATGCATATGTAAAACCTATAAAAATTACGTTTTTTACATCTTCTACGTTCAAAATTCAACCACGCTAAGCATGAGTATAAAAAACTTTGTAGCATCGTAAGAAGTAGAGATCATTGTTTTCTATATATTTTTTATTTTCTGTTTTAAGAAAAATAACTGAAATTTAAAAACTTATTTGTAAATAGTAATAAATATATATGTATGCATAATGTATGATAACTGAAATGTGATTGTATTTTACAAAAAACTGGCACACTAGTTCTAAGACTAAAAAGAGTAAAGGCCAATTTTATGGTATTCAATATGATAACATGAGCTGCATGTGCACCACATGATTTACAACTTATGTGGCAAGATTATTAGTCAGACAAGGATCAAAGGTCAATACAACAAAAATTTAATAAACATAAATAGATGTATACTATTATAAGATTTCATTTATTTAGAATAAATATTTGTGGTTTTATATTTAAATTTGCAGTCATTCTAGAATGAAAAAAGGGTAATTGTAAAGAAAATAATAGATAAGATATAAATTTTTTCTAAAAAAAACGTTTAATAATTATTTAGGAGGTTATAGAGATTACACAACTGAAATTTTTTTTGACAATTGTCAGATGAAGAAAAGTATTTTTAGTCTTTAAATCAAAATTACTTTGCATGTTGAATATTAAACATTCCAAAATAAAAAATTCATGAGCAAATCTTTAATAAAAAAAATCTTACTACTAAATTAAAACCTGATATTTTGTGTATGAAAGCCTTGTAATGTTTACTGATAATTTACAAAATTTCATGAAGATATGCATACATTATCAAAAGTTATAGTATGGCTAATGTCATGGTTACTTTGGTGGTTACATACTGGGTGCAATGTATCAAGCTCTGTACTCAAAAAGTTAATCTGTGTAATAATAATTTTGGAAAAGCTTAGTATCATAACTGGTGAAACATTTTTTCCTTAGAAAATATTGATATTTGAAGTATCTTTTATTTATTTTTTCCCCTTCTTTTTTTTTTTTTTTTTTTTTAGCTTTTTTTTTTAGCTTTTTTTTTTAGCTTCATTATTGAAATACTGTGGTAAGTTTTTTAGTTAAATT
>NW_013669224.1:16026-50644 GCF_000517525.1 Limulus polyphemus
TTTTAGCTTTTTTTTTTAGCTTTTTTTTTTAGCTTCATTATTGAAATACTGTGGTAAGTTTTCTAGTTAAATTATGAAATGGAAGTTTCTCAATACCCCTTCCAGTCACTGTTTTTGCTACAGCAGCTTTCTTATGGTTAGATATATGTTGATTTATAATTATTATCACTTTTATTTGGATGTATTATCATACTTTTATTCATTTACTGAAACACACATTTTTGTCATTTTTGTTTGAAAGTACTTATTTACTAAATACATCTTCTGAGCAAAATTAATTAAGCTTCTTGATGTAAGTAAAGCATGTCTTGGAAAGTATTGCAAATGTCTTTTTGTGCATTAGCAAAAGCAATAAAGTTTCTTTCAGGTATATATGCAAAGATTTATGATTTAACTTTTTTAAAATAAAAATGGCTGATTCATATACATATGATCTTATGTTGTTCAAAATAGTAGCAATGCACTCCATTTCTTGTTTGTTTTGTTTGATAACTGGTATATTCTGACTGAATCACATAGTATTATTTAAAATCTGATGTTTTAGGTTATTAGAGAAGAGCTAGAACTTTTGCTTAACACTATTTTATCTCTGTTATATTAATATTTCAAAGCAGTTTTCCTGTAGTGTAGTGGGCTTTTGAAGGTTATTTGTATTCACTAACTCAGGTGGAATATGAAATGTAAGTGTCCTAGTGACAGACATTGCAGTTTGTGTATGCACTTTTGCATTGAATCAAAAGTTTGACTTTGAATGAGAAATAAGAGTTACATTTCGAAGAAGAATAGTCATATATAATCAGTAGAAGATGCAACTAGTGTTTTGTATATCATGTAATTCAAGTATACTATCATTAAAAGTATAGATAAAAGAAAACTTCAGATCTCATGCATCACTTAAAAACTATTTTGTTTCAAATTAAAAATAAATCGTTACTCTGAAAGATCATTGCAAATAATGCTATATTTGCCTACAAACTATGTATAAGATAAAAAGTATAAAACAATGAGAAAAGTAGAGATTAATTTTTTCTTGAAAAACTAAAAAAACTTGTTTTTTGAATCTTGGAAGAATTTCAGTTTTACACCTTTAGTCAGAGGTTTTACTTTGTGGTAGATTTAGTACAATGCTAAAGTAACATTTTTGAGTTGGTCTTTTTATACTAATTGTGTGTATGTTGGGTGACATCAAGTAATTTATAGTTATATTTATGATGTGTGGTTCAAATAAAAAACTAATGAAGACGTGCAAAATATTCTTGAAAACGGACGTTGGAGCTTTGGTAACAAAGACAAAGAAATCAAACTAAAACTAATAAATTATAATGAGTTTGGATTATCATTATTAGTAATAAAAATTAAACATCAGTGTAATTTATGCACTTTATATTTGTGATGGAATAAAATAAAATAAATATATTAGTTAGTAAAAGATAAGATATAAAACTTGTATTTATAAGTAGAAGCATGATAATTAAAGGTATTATCTTTTATCTGCATTTTAGGATTTTTTTTCTCTTAAAGACTAGTGTTTCAGTGAATTTTCTTTTAATGTATAAAATCTTTTTTTTTGTTTTTGGAAAAAAGGAAAAACTGTAAACTTGATGCAATAATTGAGGGATTCATGTGTTTTGCTGCACTTTTGTTTTATGGAGCTCATATTTTATATTGTGCTAGTATGTTCTGAAATTTATATATAGAGGTAATTTTATTTCCATTTTGTTATCACTTTTGAATATGGAAATAAAAGGTATATGGGGATATGTTTTTGAAGTAATAAGAATGAAGATGAAGAAAAAGATATGACCCACAAAAATTTCTAATAAGAGATAAGAAGAGGAATTGAAAATAATAGGAAGAATAAATTTGGGAGGAAGATGAGAAGAGTATTGGAAGATGTTGAAATACATAAATAGTAAAAATATTAAAGAACAAGTAGGTTTAAAAACTTTGCAGAAAAGGGTAGAAGAAATAATTAGGATAAAGATGGAACAAAATATCCAGGAGAATTGGAATGCAGCAGTATTTATTGTACTACTGGAGAGATGCAATATTTGAGATAACGAGAAAAAAAATATATGGACAAGAAGAAGATACAGAAATCTTCATAGAGGACAGAAAAAGTGAAGTCTTGAAGATCAGAAATGTACAAGTTTAAGAAAAACAGAAGATATAGTGGAGTATATATATGAAAATATAATTAGATTGAGGAAGAGGAAAGAAATTGGGAAGACAATTAAAGTAAAAATATAGAAATGTGCAGATATATTGAATAATTTGTTAAAGAAGGAGAGAAGATGAATTAAAATAGTAATATATATATATAATAAATTATAGTAAAAAATATAAATAATGTTACTAAGTTTGATAAAAACGTGTGTAAAAGAATAAAACAAATATGAATAATATGTATTGTAAAAAATTATATACAGCCTTTTTAAAAAGAAAGTTGTCTGAGGAAAGTATAATCGATTCAGTTTTGTTAGCACTAATTATGCCTAACTTTTCATGACGCACTGCTTTAATGAATGTATGTTAGAAAGGCCTTGACAAATTCTGGTTGCCATGGTGCCTGAAAATTCTATTATGGCAACTAGTATTTTCTCCCATTTTGTTCATGCATAGGGATGTGCTAAATAGAACTTGAATCTAGAAATGTTCTGGACTCTGGTCTGGAACTATTTTTGTTTCTGGGATTTTAATGGTGGATTCAGCAATTCTTCATATTTGTTTCAGGAATGAAGCACTGTGGGTGCATGACATGTTACTAATTTTGTGGCATTTTGTTTTTATTCTTTCTTTCAATTCAACACCAATCGATGTGCATGTTTAGACTCGAATGAGACCAAAAGCAGTTAATTCAGGCAATACTGTCAAGTGGTTGTTGATATGATGTGATCATGAAAATGCAC
This sequence comes from Limulus polyphemus, assembly GCF_000517525.1. Lineage (NCBI taxonomy): Eukaryota > Metazoa > Arthropoda > Merostomata > Xiphosura > Limulidae > Limulus > Limulus polyphemus. The sequence goes on from NW_013669224.1 coordinate 18,936, forward strand.
TCATTGCTGTGAAAGTAAATAAATATAGCCCCCCATTTTCTAGTACAAACAGTAGTGAAGTTAGATAGGACACAACAAAAGCTTTTGCTTATCATTGTACAGTATTGTAGTGATGAGTAGATTAGACCTGTTTGGGCTATCAATATTGCAGTGATTATTTCTATTCTACTTTCATTCATTGCAAGAATTCACCTAAGTTATAGTTATTTAGTCTGTTTTAATAATTGCACATATTGAAGTTTAACTTTAATATATGTTATATAATAAAGTTTAATTATGAACCCTTTGTTTTTTAGTGTAAAACTGTATGTCTCGTACTATAACCATATAACTGACTCAAAATATATTCCATAACTCTTCTATATTGGACCTGGCTCCTAGATCTGAAAATGTTTATCAATGCATGTGTTAGCATATTGAAGTATTATTCTTGTTTTTTACCTGCTATGCCATTGGTCCTGAAATTATACAACTAACAAAATATTAATTAGTGGTGAAACAAAATGACAAAATTCATGAAAATAAATACCCAGAGCAAATGTGAGCCATATTCATATATTTACAGTGTTTCAAGCTATATAGAACTGTAGGTCATGTGTAAGTGCTTGGGTAAAGTCTCTTAAGGCATCTTCTTGGGATTTGTACTGACAGATCTTGTATGTGTCCTTAAAAAGCTAAAATAGCTGAATTTGCAGGTGTTTGGGCTAGCTTGCTATTATAAAAGTTATAGCACAAAAGAGTAGTTCCCAACCTTTTTCACTCCACAGAGTGGCAAAATATTTGTAAAAAACATAGGTCCATTAGTACAATATAAGCTATTCCATATCATATATGACATATAGGTATGAAATAAACAGAATGTAGACAGATATTTGTAGGGTTGTAAAAACAAGTTTAAAGGATTAAGAACTTTGATACTATGATTTTTTTTTTATATTATTATTATTAAAAGATTATGTGGATCAGCACCGGTTCATGAACCAGTGGTTGGAAACCACCGTTAATGTAGAACAACACTAAAAATATACAGATTTCTAACACAAAACATAGTGAAAATGGAAAGAGCTAAATCCATACACACAGTTTGATCTTTTTTTAAAAATAAATTTGCCTTGTATTTGAAACGTACAAGAGGATGTGATTATAATGTTTGTATAATGAAATTAAATTGCACTTTATAATGACTGTTCCAGGTTCATCGCTACCCTTGAAATTACTTTCTCCATCACTGATTGCACTTTGATATCATGTGATCATTAGATTACACACAGTTGTTTGATTCTGTAATTTTCATTGTGACAAGTTCCTGCTGACAATATTGTAGTCAGTCTTAGACCAATTATAATTTCATAATTTACAAAAACTTTCCATTATGCATGGATTTTAACTTCCAAGACCATATATAAGCAGACTAAAGACAAAAAATTTATTGGAACTGTACTGATGAACTTGATAGGTATGTAATTGAAAGGGATTGGTATGATTGCAGTCTTAATGGTCATCTTTCTTGTAAAAACAGTCATTGAATCTGAGGTTTAATTTGAAATTTACAAAATCTAGGCTTGTAAGTCTACATCAGTTTCAAATTCATGTTTATTACCTTATTACCAACTTCAAAACCAGTTGATGTTCTAAACACACTACAATGAAAAATTTTCTAATTGCACGGAAAACCTTGGAAGCTTCGTTTTTCAGACTTGTATCAGGGTTCAACGTCTTTTAATTAACTGTTTCATTATATGAATATCCTTTTTACAGAAAAGCTGTGATATATTCCTCTAGTCTTAAGCCTATCCTTGGTCTGGAATTTGAATCCAATATATAGGTGCTAAACATGTTGCCTGGGGGAGCTAGTTCATTGCTGTATATATATATATATATATATATAAATTTATACAAGGTACAATTAATGTTGTCTATATGTAATGTTGAAGCATTGAGAAAAAAATTATAAAACGATATGTGATAGTGTATTTTATGGGATTTAATAAAGTTTTTAAAATAATAAAAGAAGGAAATAATTTATACTTTTTAGGTGGATGTGCTGGCCAGGTCTCATCCATACAACCCATTGTGGATGCAGTTAGGGTAAGCTTTAAATAAATATTGCATATGTAGGATTATCATGTTGCAACTTTTTTTGAATGATAATTTTTTGTTTTATATTTTCCTCAATTTGTTTTCCCCACAAAAATTAGTTAAGATTTCAAGAAGAGGAACAGCCTTTGTTAACCTTAACCTGATTTGCCATTTTTTGCAACAAAAACAAGTCTTAGGGGTCCCAAAACAAGCCACTCTCTAACCAACTAATGTTAAGCAATGCATTTTGTTAAAAATCTAGTAAAACAAAATAGCAGAAATTATTAAACAGATTTTGTTTTAAAGTTTTATTTTAAATGATATTCTCTAATGACTAAATAATAATTTTACCATTTATTTATTCCTAAGGGACCTATATGGAGCTATTGGAAGTCCAACAAAATTAGCTAAAACTGTTATCAATGGGAAAAAAACTGACATTATTATTCGTTTCATTTACATTTTGAGCTATTTCATACGTTGCAGTGATATTTGTGAGTATGACCAAGAGTGGCCTGAAGCTGATGTGGTACTACAAGAAAATAAAGAGTAAGCTAAATGAACTTTATTACAAAATTACTTAAAAAGTAAGTCTTAAAAATACTTTTAAATGATTGCTCCATAACAAATTTTAAAAAATCATCCATAAAACATTTTGTTAAAACTTGCCATTATTTTGTCTTTTTGATCTAGTCTTCTTGATTATTTATTTTTCACGCCATAGTCTTCTTTAAGTTTAAAGTTTTATTAGTAATTTTTACTCCCAAATGTACTTTTTAGATTTTAGAATTTAATATGTATATGCACTTATGAACATTTGTAGTTTATTATTATTTGTTTTTTGTTGTTTTTTTGTGAAAAAATAGTTAATAAAAATGAAACAAAAAATTGTATTGAAAATGAGGTTGATTTCAGAAATGTTATGGGTAGATTTAATTTTGTATTAATTATAAGAGGTTGTGCTGGGAATACCAATAAATAAATGTATGATATTGTGAAAAGAGATTAATCTGGCATTGAAATTATAAAAACATCTGTTGTACTGTGTAGCTCCAAAGCTGTGAAAGGAATTTTAAACATATGACTGCGTTAAGTGTGTCTAAAGAAATATTCTCTCAGAGCAGTGGTGTTAACTGGTACAGTGGCCATCTGTGGCTCAGCATTAAGTTGGAGGACCTATAACATTACAATTTGTGATTTATCCCTACTGGGGACACAGTGCATAAAACCCATTGCATAGTTTTGCACATAAACAATATCTGTTATAAAATTGTTCTCACACCAGATTTACTGTTTAAGCCAAGATTGGGTTGAACTTTATTTTGTTAAGTTAAAGACTATGATAATTATATATGGGGGGGATAGATTATGACTTTGAAGGTTAGCAGAAAAAAGGTAGTTAAAAAAAAGTCTTTTGAAAGATTATTTTTTTATTTATAATCTGTATATTTGTCAGGAATAGTTGAAAAGTGTTGTTTCCTACTTGGTTCATTGTAAAATAAGTGAGATCCATAACTTTTGTTTTAAGGTTCTTAAAGCTGCCACATTACGAAACAGAACTATAGATTTATATATTCCTAACAGTTTGTATTTCTTTTACAAATATTTTGCCAGTCTGTGGAAAAGGCTGGAAACTACTAGATTAGCACCTTATGCTTTTGCCTGATGACACAAAATTCTGGATTATTTTAACTATTATTTGTTATTTATTGTAGTCATAGAAAAAATAATAATTCTTTAACTTTCAGTTACAATATGTTGCAATTTAATTGTATACTTTGTTTTGTTTCACAAAAAAAAATTTGATAATGTTAAGAGAATGTTACCAATAACTTTTTATAACAAGTTACAAATTATGAAGTTAAAATAAAAACTGCTCAATAAAATATTTTTTATTATTTTTTAAAGTTCTGATACGATACCCTACCTCCTCTCACATAATAGTTTTTTCAATTAATGCTGTTATCTATTTATGCAATTTTTGCTTGCCACTAGCCTAGATGCTCCCACCTACCCTCACATGGTATGGCTGCACTGTATCATACAAATGAGTATGCAATGACCCTCCATCAAGAGGAGTAACACACCCTGCTGGTGCAGGTGACTCCCTCTATACTGTAGGACACAATCCTCACTTTTCATTTTGGCATTCTTTTGTGCAGTTGTGCTTGTTTCTTACTCAACTTTGCTTTCATTAGTGTGCATTATTGATTCTTTTTTGCAACTTCTGGACAATTTAGTTTGTTGTCTTATCATTTTTTTGATCACTTAGTTTTTGTGGAATTTTTTTTTCCATCCCGATTTTCCACAACATTAATTCTCAATTCAGTGTCCCCACAATGACTTCAGTTGGCCTCTTGGTGTTACTCTCATTTTGTCCACAACAGCTGAGTTTTCCAATTCCACGCTCTACTGTTTCTCTTCAGCTTCTTACATATTCTGTTGTGTGGCAAGATCCTTTGCCTGCCATGTTCATAACCATGGTTTGTGGTTCCATCATTATATGGATGACAGGCTACTTCTGGCTCCATCCCTACAAGACTCTCTCACTCACACACATTTCCTCCTACAGGAGACTGCTTGTGTGGGTTGGCTGATCAAGTTGGAGAAGTCCTTTCTCACCCCATCACAGTACATGATCCATTTGGGGGTGCTTTTCAACTCCTTCATCACTTGAGTCCAGCATTCTCCTCTTTGTTTGAGGTTAATGAAGCTCATGGTTTTCATGGAAACTCTTATACCCTGGGGTTGTGCATACCTCTTCAATGGAGGTTGCACAATTAATGGAATGTCACTCAGGATCCCTCCAGATCGATTTTACCTGATAGATCAGCAAAGACATCAACTCGGCTGGGATTCCTTTGCCTCCTCCCTGTCCTGACTTGTACCTGTTTACAGATGTTTCTCACAAAGGATGGGGGCTATATATGGATTCTCGGGAGGTTGCTGACAGTTGATAAGTGGTTGAATCTTCTCTCCATGTCAATCTCTTGGAGCTTCTTACCATTTGTTGGTTTTATTTATTTCCTACCTTCTGTATGAGGCTGTTTGGTAATGATCTATTCCAATAATTCGACTGTTGTCTCTTACACCAGTTGACAAGGAGGCATCCATTTATGTTCTTTTTATTTTCAAACATTAGATCTCCTTTTCTGTGCCCAATATCAGCAATCCTCCTTCTGGCTTGTCTCAGGTGCTCTGAATCTTGTAGCAAATCAGTTATATTGTTAAAATAAGATTCTGCCCACAGAGTTGTCCCTAGCTTCCCAATGTTTTCAGTGGTTATACTTCCAGTTTGGTACTCCTCTTCTGGATATATATTCTAGACATCCCAATTTCAGACTAATCCTGTGGTCTCTGGTTCCACATCCTTTGGGTATGGATGCCTTCAGGGAGGATTGGACCAACCTTTATGTCTATCTTCCTCTTTATGTTCTCTTACTGATCCAAGCTACTCTGTGTCAAGTTCTTCTTGTTGCCCTGTTCAGCTGTGGTTTCTGATTCTGTTCCTCCTCCAGTCGTCCCCTCCCTTACTTCCATTTTGTCACTCCCTTCTCCAGCAACTTCAATCGGGCATGTGTCATCCCGCTGTGGCCACACTCCAGCTTCACTTGTGGTGTTTGTCTGGTCCTTGCAAGGCAATCCAGACTCTATGCAGGTAGCCTTCCTTCTTTCCTGTTCTGTTTGCCCTTCCTCGTTAACTATTTACCAGAGAAAATGGTGCATTTTCTGCCATTGCTTCTTGCCCTCTCACCCTACTGTTCCTCACCTTTCTAAATTACTTACCTGGCTCTTCAACAGTGGTTTGTCGATGTTCACTGTTGCAGGCTACAGAGTGGCCTTATTAAATATCTTTTGTTTTCCCACTCCCTCTGCATTTTTGCCTCTCCCATTCTGTCTCTCCTGCTCTGCTCCTTTTGACTTATTCATCCACCCCTTCCTGGTTGGAATCCTTAATGTGGTTCTCCATGCTGTTATCCTTTCTTCATTTGAACCTTTGGCTACCTGCTCTTTGTACCACCATTCCTTAAAAGCATATTTTGTATTCCTTTTTGCATGTAGATGTCATCGGTCAGATATCTTCGCTCTTAACATTTTCTTATTCTTTATCACCTTTATCCAGATTGTAGTTTTTCACCGAAACATCTGCTGCATGTGAGGGGGATATCACCTTCACTTCTATTCCCCCCTCCCCATTCTCATTTGTATTCTCACTATGATCCAGATCATCTTCTTTGTCCTGTACATGCTCTCTGTAGTTATGTCACCTGCACTACTTCCTTCAGTGATTCCCATTCATGCCTTTTTTATCCCATGGGATTCTTCCTCTACCTCTGGTCTTTCTGCAGTTACCCTTAGGGGTTGGTTATGCCTAGTTATTTGGCTGGCATATGTGTCCTTTTCTGAGGATTCCCAATGCATTTTCCAGGTCTTCTTACACCAAATCTGTCACCTCACCCTCTCTCCAGCTTCCCACTTCCATCATCCATTGGAGGAGATTATACAGGTTGGCATGTGGGCCACACTGCATACTTTTATTGCCTACCACTTACATCATTTGACTGTCTCCTCCTCATCTGGCAATTGATTACCACCCATTGCCATTCTCCACACCTTCTTTCGGATGTGAGAGAATAAGTTCTTTCCTTTTATTTCTTATCATTACAGTGGTCCTTTGTTAATTTTTAAAACTTGCCTGTTAAGGTATACTTTTACTGAAATCTGCACTGTATGGCCAATTTCGATCTCTAATGCTCACTGATAAGAAGGGGTGTCCCACAAGACCATTAAAGGTTCCCTTGTAGTGTCTTGCTTCATAAATATGGCTCAAACCAGACTATACCAACTCATGGACTATAATGAGTAAAGCAGTGTCAGAATTGCTGCTTGTCCATCTGACCCTGGTTGAATAAATCAGGATTGGTCTGCTTTTCAAAAATAGGGTTTTCGTGGTCACTGATTGCACTGTCTTAGGGTGTTGCATTCCTCCAGACTCTTCACCACATTGTTCACCCCCCACTTCCATTGGAAAATGGGAGTCCTTGCCACTTACTAGTCTCTAGATGCTGGGTGGTGGACCATGGAGGCATCCCCCTGAGTGTTACTGATTCCAATCAGTCGAAAGTAGGGTGATGATATTCTGTTGTTGTATATGGTGTGTATTCTCCTCCTACTGTAGATTGGATAATAAATTCCCAGTGCCACTAGGTTTTGTACTGGAGTTGACCCACCATGGTGAATTCCCCCTCCTTACCATTGCCTGACATCCTGGCTTGGTGTTTGTTGTGTACTGGGTCTGCACACATGTGCCTGCTCTGGGTTTTTGGAATGGAAGTTAATTTCCCTTTCAGTTCCTGGGCTTGAGGTGAAAATGGTAAGGACCATCCTCCTACTGCAGACAGGATGACAGATACTCAATGCTGCTTGGTTTTGGACTGGATTTGATCCACTGATTGCAGTCTCACACACCCTAGCCACTCTACACCATCTGGCACCTCCACTTAAAGATTGAATGTGCATCTTTTCCACCCAATTTTGCAACATGTATCTTTACAACATGTGAAGAGTATACGTGGTATACTTGAGGTGTGGTTTCCCATGGATGTGACCCTGTACATTGGGGTTTCACACTCCATGAGTTCTCTTTGGGTACCTTCTGAAAGTAAGGTATCGTATCAGAAGTTAACATTTTCCAACACTGAAAATGTATTTCTGATAGTTACTTACTTTTGCTCACACTTCCCACCTGTCCTCCCCACTTCAGTGCATCTTTTTTTGTCTAATCTTGAAGTGATGATTGTGCTCTACACTAAAGAGGGAGTCAGCTATGCTAGGTGGGTGTGTTGCATGCTGTAGCACAGCCATAAGACTTGAAAACATGTGAGGGTAGGTGAGAGCGTCAAGGCTAGTGGTGAGCAAAAATTGCCCAAATAGAGAGCAGTACTAATTGAAAAAAATCTATTATGTGAGAGGAGATAATTATCTTTCAGAAATAATCTTCAGTGTAGAAAAAGGTTCACTTTCGCTTACTGAAGGATGGAAATCATTTTCTTTGAAAATGACCAACCACTTCAGTTATATGTTTTTTTAATTCTACCCAATATTTTAGCTTACATCTTTTTCCAAGGGTATTTGAGCCTCACAGGTTGCAAAATTGATTTTATATTATAGTAACCAAAAATAATATAGAAATTACAACAATTTATTAGAATGTTGCATAGTGAAGTGTGCTAAAAGCATTGTTAAACAGGTTAGAGTTGCTGATCACAAAAGTAAAAGTAAAAAAATAAATCTTTGGTATATGGAATTATGGACTCCCTTCTTGATAATAAACACTCTGACATAAAGCTAACACTTACTCGCACTGATAATGTCCAGAAGTCTATGCCTTTTCTTGATGCCATGGTTACAATTGAAAACAGCAAATTTATTACTACTGTGTATTCCAATCCATGCATTAAACCCATTATTCTACATTATAACTCAGAACATCCACCAGCTACCAAATGGGGTGTCATTATTGGTCAACTTAATAAAATTGTAAAATCCTTCAACACCATGGCTGGTAAGACATAAGCCAGTATGAAAGTTCAAAAGCTTCTGTTGTTCATTGGCTATCCATAGAGTTTTGTTACTAAAACATTCAACAATTTTGACTCACAAGAATTTAACAAACAACAAAAGAAAAAAGGAAACCACCATATCAAAACACTGTTTCATGGGTTATGCCCTTCATGGATAAATCTTTTAACTACTTGTCTTCATATAGTGAATAGAAGATCTGGTTTGAATATGAACATCATAAAAAACAGGTAAAAAACTGAAGGATAATACTTACTCATTTAGCCTTCAATAGCAACAATCCATGCAAATCCAAAAAATGCTTTGATAAGATCAATGGCTAAGAGAAACCCTGCACACTTAAGAACACTGTCTTATGAAATGACATGTACACAATGTTCAACCACATAAACAGGTGAATCCAGTCATCCAGTACATGATCATTTCAAAGAACATATTCATATCGCTGCAAATCTTGGCAACAAAGAAGCTACCACTGAGCATTATATCAGTTCACACGGTATAATTAATGTAACACCTTATTGGATCAAAATTTTAGAGATTTGTGACAATATTTTTGACAGGAAATTTAAGGAATCTCTTTTGATTCAGTCCAAATGTCCTTCCATTAACAGATAGAATGCCTGGCCCCTATATAACTGGTATTTTTTCATGTAAGATTTATTTTAATTTTACTTTTGTTATCAGCAACTAACCTGTTTGACAATACTTTAAGCACACTTCAGTATGTGCCATTCTATTATATTGTAGTTTTATATTCTTTTTGGTTACCATAATTTAAAATCAGTTTTGTAACCTGTGACATTCAAATACTCTTGAAAAAGATGTAAGCCAAAATGTCGGTTAGCGTAAAAAACATTTATCTGAAATTGTTTGTCATCTTCATTGAAAAGGCTCAATAAAATATTAGAATTTTTATTAAATAAACTATGGCTGCTATACTAACAACAAATAAAAATGGTATAGTTTTTGTAAATATTAAGATTTACTGATAAGATATCAATCAAAATATTGATATAAATTTTCAGTTGTTAACTACTGTCTTTTTTTTTATTTTGTTAAAAATAATTCTCTTTTTTTTTTAAGGTATCATTGTAACACAAATCTAAATGAACAAACTATAAGTCTCACTCAAGAAAGTGATACAAATTCAAGTTTCTATGACAATCAACATATATTTCAATATTCACCTGATGAAAGGGATTCACTTGGAAAGTGCCAAAATATTCATAGAATAACACATAACTCCAGTAAAGAGATACTCAATCATCTTGAAAGAGAACAAATTAAGACAATCCCAACAGAACTTTTATGTAAATGTGAGACTATGAAAGATAGATTTTGGATTCATAAGCATCAGTGTTGGAAATCTTGTAGAAATCTTGTATCTCAGTGTTCAAAAGAAGACTTGAGGCACAGAACATCTGTGAGTGATTCAGAACTTTTTTTGAAACATCATAATGGTTTTACACTGATTCCAGAGAATATGAGCAGAAACAGTGCTGTGTTTATGGTGGGGGAGATTCCCCTAGTTTCTAAGCAGTGCAAGGAGACACAAGAACTGTGTAATGGACAGTACTCAAGAGACAAAGAAGTAATTTTCTTGGATAGCTTGGGCTACAGCAGCATGGAAGATGTATCAGACTCTACAGAATTTAAGGAAAAAAGAGAAGTTGTTGATACGACGGTAAATGATGCCTGTAAACATGTAGTTGATTTAAAAGAGTTTGACAATTTGACAGTAAAAGAATATTATCCTCCTGAAGTAAAAGTTGAACATGTAAAAAATACATATGCAAGTGCACCTTCAAAACATCCTAAAACTATTCCCATTCATAAAATTCAAGATATTTTGTTGTTTAAGTCTAACGGTGTCCAAAATTTTACTCAAGAATCTGGAGATTTTTCCAGTTTTGATGTAAAACCCTTACTAAGAAACATAGATTTTGATAAGGACACAATAAATCCTGTAAGGGAAGTTCAAATTCTGCACAAGAAAATTGGGTCAGAGACCATTGATAAGACCAAGCAATACTTTCAGACATACCACGGTTTGAGGTTTGCCTCTGAACCAAAATGTACTTCAGATGTGTTCACTGGAGATTATGTGCTAGAAAATTTGACTCAAGACAGTCATAAGATTGCTAAAGCTAAGGAAAAGTTATTAACATCTTGCCATTGTAGCTCAGGCAAAACTAAAGATATGTTATCTGTAGATTCCACTGCCCATGAGGAAGGTTATCAAAGCTTGGATGAGAAACCTCCTGAGAACAGAAATGCTTCATTAGGAGCTATCTTAAGGTCACATGAAGAAAATCCATTAGAAGGTGTAATAGAATTACCACTACCTCGGTATGTAATATTTTCTTGTTGTTGAAGTGTTAAAAATCAATTTATTCATATCTCTATGGGAAGGAAAATTATTATGAGCAACTGTAGTTTTTTTTCAAGTTATTGTTTTAAGCACTATGTTTTTATTTTATGAAATGCACATACTTTAACATGTTTTAATAGTAAAGCATTGGGTGTATAATTATTGGTAGTTTAGCTATGATGTAATAGATAACTATATGTCATTGAAAGTCACCCTGTATACCTTTTTTTAACAATATATTTTTATGTATTTGCCAAAATGGTTTCTTTCATAAAATGTATAACAATTATATTGTCTTAGTTTGCAGATTTCTTTAAAAGCTTTTTTTAATCTTGAAATATATAGTATAATAATTGAAATCTGACCAGACTTGTTAAGATTTTTTAACTTGATAGGTAATAGACCTATGTTTAATATGTATCTCTTATTTCTTTGTTGTTTTTTTATATATATTTTATTTTTGTGTAAAGAAGTGGGGCTAAATATGTTAATTTTATCTAGCAAAGACATAAGTTATATTTTTTACAGATTTTCTTATTGAAATTTAAATGTATTTAAAACTACTTTTTAATATTAAACTTGAACTTTGGATATTGGGTACATTTTAATGTAGTTAACCACATAAGGATTTTGATGTGATATATATAGCATTACTGAGATATATATATACCTCTGTTCTTCAAGTAAAAAAATAAAAACAGATGATTAGTTTTTTACCAAAAAAAGAGAGAGAGAGAGGCATCTGAAGACTTGAGACAAAAAGAAGAAAAAAATGCTGATTGAGTTGGTTTATTATTTCATTCTCCCTTTAATCAACATTCTATCTTTTCCCAAGTGTAGGTCATTAAGAAGGTAAAATTTAGAGGTTATTTTAAATATCACTTAATTTGGACAAATTGGGAAGGGTAGTTGATGTAAGGAAATGAGTATATGATGTAAAAGGTAACTTCTTCATTAACTCTGCTATATTGATTGAGATTTGGAACTTTTCTGTGCTATGTCGTAGGTAAATTATTCTCACAGTGTATATGATGCATGTGTATTGACAAGTGATCCCCATCTTCTCCATTTGGAAGTAATAGCAAGAAACCATAGTCATTCATAGCCATCATCAGTGCTATTGTAAAGTGAACAAATTTAGTTATTTACAGCTTGACCATTTACTTTCAAGGCAGTACAAGTTGAGGTATAGGTAATCATAATATATTCTAGTATTCCTGGTTGATGTACCATAACTAGAAATGATGCTAAAAAACAACATTTAGTGGAACTCTTGACATTAAATTACACAAAGTATTTATTTTTTCTTTGTGGATGCATACCCAAATATAAGATTACTAACTTTGTAAGCATCAACAGTATAACTTATTCAAGCTGTATGTAGATATGACATTGCCAAAGTAATTTACCTTTTGTTTTTTGATGTATAGAAGATTTAATTAAAAAGTTATATTAGTGTTGGGAATAAGCACTGATAGTTGATAATTGTGTTTAAAAGCTCTTGTAAACAAATTTAGATATATTTATCACTTGAATGGTTTATGCATATAGTGCAGCGATGGTTGTTTGATTAACAATTGAAAATGAGACTGTGTTTACATACTTATTGCAGTTTGTGTGAACTTTGTAAAAATCTGTGATAAGGAATGCATATAAAGAACACAGATCATATAGACATTGCATAGGTTGGTTATGTGTTGTAGTTTGGTTTCTAATTAAGTGTAAAAAAGTCTTGAAAGATATTCAGTTTTTTAACTGTGAATGAAAGTAACAAGAAAAGAAAACAACTGCAAAGAATAATTGTAAATTTAACATGAGCTGCTCTAAACAACAGATAAACTTATACTAGTTTTCACAATTTGCTTGAGTACAAAGATGGACCAATGGTTTTATTACTATAGTGTATTTTAATTGTATATTTTGTATCCCAGCAGTAAATGATAGGTATAAACATTATAATTTAGAAGACTGCAATACTTTTTGACATAAACTTGTAGTACTTTAAAATCTTTATGTAGTCTTGAGCATGTGCCATAGGTCACTAAGGTCAGTTAGGTACATTCACTTCTAGGAACTTCATCATTTCAAATCATGAGCAATGTTTATTGGTAAAGATGTTTTTACAGAAATATTAGTAGTTTTATTGTTTTTTATTGTTATATAGTAATTTGTTGTTCTAGGTCTATCTTTTAAAGAAATGTAGCTGCATGTAGAGCTTGATTTAGTTTATATGGTGGCCTTTGTTCATTTTGTAATAGTAAAATATTTTTACTAATATAGTTTGGTTAGTATGTGAAGTTTCATACAGCTGGTATACCTGTTAATTGAACTCTGGTTATGTAATTGCCACTGTAAAACCTGCATTCAACCTCGGTATACTCCAAGTTAGTTTCATTACTACATCTCCACATAATGCTTTTTTTAGATACATTTTTCAAATGACAACTCAATAGTACATGAAATAATAAGCTTTTCTTGTGAAATTGTGATTAAGGATGCACAGCATAATCTATTTAAAGTATGTGGTTTTTGTTGATTGGACACTATAACTTATTTGTATTGGCTTTAGTAAAAATGACATAAAATCTATCTATGTTTGCCAGTAACTTTTTTTTGTTGTAGATTTATAAAAAGGTTGAGTAAGAATTGATTGTTTAGGAGATTAATACATTGTTGATGTTTATCACCTTAAATGGAATTTTACTCATCAGGTTACAAATCAAACAAGGTTGCTCCAAAGACAGTGTTCCAAGTAATTTCGGTTGGTCTCTCTTTGCTGGAGTGTCTGATCATTACATGACTGATTTTTGTCTCCAAGGTGTGAAAGGCTCAATCCAAGATTTGGACATTAGAAAGGATCTAATAACTTGTACCCAGGTAATGATACAAGTTTTATTTTCTTCGTTGAAGTTAAAATGATTCAGAGTGTTTTAAACAGATTGAATTAATATTTTTGAAAATTTTCTAAATAGGAGAACTTACTGCTATTTGGTCTTAACCCTCTCACTACAGGGTTGGTCCCAGGGATTGACCACATAACTATTTTGTGCTTGTTATAGTTTTAATACAGTAAGCATATCTTCACAAAATTTTGCAGATTATTAGTAAACATTACAAATATCAAATTTTTTATTAAGTTTTACGATTTTTTAAGTAATGATTTCCACATGCATTTTTTTATTTCGAATGTTGACTATCCAACGTACAAAGTAATTTTGATTTTAAGATGAAAAATACTTTTATGCATTGGAAAATTGTCAAATTTCACATACAAAATCTTTATGACCTCCAGCTAATTATCAATATTTTTTTTTCAGGAAAAACTTTATATTTTATCTGTTATTTTCACTATTATATCTCTGTAAGGGTTTTGTCAAGTTGACCGACCTCGTAACCACCATAAAAAAAATTAGAAAATAGATATAAATTATATTATTTTCATTCTAGAATGACTACAAGTTATAACACAAACCACAATTTTTTAGTCTAAGTAGCTTAAATCTCATAACATTATACATTTATATATATATATATATATATATGTATTATTTTTATTTTATTGACCTTTCAGTCATGTATGATTAACCGTACAGAAGTTGGAATGATGCTGTGCACGTGCATTCATGTTACCATATCCAAGAATATAAAACTGGCCTTTACAAAGTGACCTGTCTTGGCTTTGTTCTAGTGGACCAATATTTTGTAAAATATAGTTACGTTTCGGTGACAATACATTACATATGTATATATATTATTACTATTTACAAATAAGCCTTAAATTTCAGTTATTAAAGAAGTAAATAAAGAAGTGTACAGAACAATGATCTCTTCTACTTACGAACTTTGCACTCATTTGCTGCTTGCCGTAATTTGCTAAGTCTTTTCAAATTTCCCACATGTTGAGGAATCCGTGATCTGATTCATTGTGAGATGGAGACATATATTTGGTCCAGGGGTATTTCTCTGGGGGGTTATGAGGCTGCTCTTGCTGATGATCAAGAGCATTGTTGAGATAATTTGGACTTGCTTTTTCCGGCACCTTCATTTATTAGGTCGCCATCTTGCGAGGCCATTTTGGATCAGCTACCTCCTGCTCCCTTTCTTCAGTTAATCAGTCAGGTTTGTGAGGTTTTGGGGCTTCCCCAGTTGCCTTTGAGTCTACTCCTTCTTTGATGGCAGAAAGGTCTAGGGTGACTGCTGAGTTTTTTCTCCTTCACCTGATATTGCTGTTTATGCTGGGGGTTTACCACTCATTTACATGACAGGATAGCTATGCCTTGTCCCCCATGTTTATTGGAACAGCATGATTTGGCTTACCACCACCAGGAGGATGTATATTTGCATTCTTCCTTATCATCATTGGCCTCTTGACTTTCTTTGGCTCCTACTGGAAGTCAAGGTGCAACTGCTCGTCATGTGTCCCGACCTCCGGCTTCAGCTCCTCCATCTGTTGGTACTTAGAATAAATTCTAATTTGTAAGAAACTACAGACTTTGGATTTGGACATCACAAAGATCTAATTTGAACCAAAGCTGCATTAAACATATGATGTGACACACAAAAATTGATATTTAGGTGTTTTTTTTAATATTTACTATTATTTTTATTTAATATTTAAATTAAGAAAATAACAAATGTATAATACTAAAATTTGAACTATAGTCTACAATTTGATACCAAACTTATTGGCATACATTCATTAAGTAGTAGTTCAATAAAATGTTGAATGTAAGTTTACAAATGTGATGACATGCCCTTGGATCCCTGACCATAGGAAGACTCATCGAGATAGGGTTAAGTACTTCATGTCTCAGTTTTCTTTCCCAGTTCTTATTACTTGTTCAGAACAAATTTAACTAGACTTTTTCAATTTTAGATAAGTGATGGTCCTAAATGGATTTCATATTCAGATATAACCACTTAATTCATCTGCAGTATCATTAATAAAATGTTATAATCTTTATGGAAGGTTTGTGAAAGTAATGTTGTTTCAAACCAAAAGAAGTTATAGATTTAATAGATTTTGAAAGTTTAAGAATCAAATTATATGTATGAGATACTGGAAAAAAAGTTGTTTTAAAATACAAATTTAATAAAAGAAGACACAACAACCATCCATAAAATACATTTTTTTTTTCTCTGCCATCAGGCTTCTGTACTTGGTGATCCAGTTGCTGAAACAGTCTGTATTTTAGCTGACACAGATCAGTGGTAAGTTTTAAAAAAAACAAAAAGACATTTAAGTCATTGTCATAAGTAGGTATTTAATAATTAGCATATAGGTTTACAAGTTGTTTTTATTAATGTAGAATTTTAGTTGGTTCAATAGCTTACAAATTCATTTTTTGGGCTATTCAAATAAAATGAATGGGATATCATGTAGTCCATTAAACTTGGTACAATTTTTCTATATTGGCTTGATATCATTGAAAATTTTATGAGAATTTAATATTGAATGTATCAGTGAGACTAAACTTTCTCACTCGGTTTGCTAAAATTCATTGGAGATTTTAAAATTACTTGCAATTTGATCGGTCAGCTACAATAATAAAATATCAATTTTTTTCTTCCTGTTGCATGTTTCATAAATCTAAACCAGTGTTATTGTTGTGTAATCAGAAAGTTTATCTGTTTTTTTTCTCATTTTTGGTAAATTTAGTTATGATTCTCATGAAATTATTTTCAGTTGATTTTTTCTGTATTTTACAGAATTCACCCACTGAACTAAGATGTGGAACTTGATGTGCTATTTATTTTAAAACATTCTTATTCTTGTGGTTGAAGATATTTAAGATCCTTTTATATAAATTTAGACAAACTACATGTGTTATATTTTATTTTGTTTGTTTGTTTATTTCATATAGAGAATTATTAGTTACTTAAGCCTTACAGTTCCACTTACATTATTCTGATTTGAGCAGTAATTTCTTTATTTTTAAACCACTATCAAGAACACTAAGGAGCATAGTGCATCTCTTGTAGAATATTATGCCCATTCAGTCTATTAGTTAATTCACACTTTTACTACTTTCTTTACTTGCAAAATTTTGGTTTGTTCACTGGAGTTTGAACTTGGATTCCTAAGTAATTAGTTAATTTGCATTACTCTGTGGTATAAAGTCATTAAGCAATGTGTGTGTGTATACGTATATATATATATATATTTATTTATTTATTTATATTTAAAAATTACTTCTACAAAAACAGAAATAATAATTTTTCTTTCTGTCTGGTATTGCTTTATAGCTCAGGTGAGACTACAATTATAAATAATGATAGAACTTCATAGCATAAACCAAAATAGAGTGCAATTTAACCATTTTATCCTTGCTGTTATCTTAGTGATTTCACAAAAATATGGCAAAATTCTATTAAAAATGATTATTTGTCATTGCTTTGCTGAAGAAAGTAAAGTTTAATATTTGTCTATTATGAGTGGGAGAGTAGTGTCTTTATTTTTATGTGTAGAAACAGTCTCTTTCTGTCCATTCACTTATAAGTTTCAAATCATGCTGATTTATTTAGTCTCCTTTAAAATACACCTTTACCAATAATTGATACATTGTGTGATTTATATATGATAGGAGTGTACGCTTAGTTTCAAGTAATCGACAGGAAGGAGACAAAACAGGATCTTGCAGTATACGTGTTGGCATGTCCCCAATTGTTTCAGGAATGTGTGAATCTCTGGTACATATGTGCAAGTTGAAGCTGTCGCCTGAGTTTGTAAGTATGGTTTTTATGCAGATTTTTGTATTTCTTATCAGACCACTAGTGGGTAGCTTGTAGTGCTGCAAACTGGAAGGCTCAGACCGTAATATGCTGCTGACTTGGTGTCTGTGATATGCCCTTTAAGCCCATTTAATACATAAGGCACCATTCAGTTGAAAATACCATTACTAGTTTATTCCTAACCAATCAGAGTATTTCATTTTTACTTACATATTGTACAGTTTGTTTATTTATGCTAAAACATAAAGGACTTCCACACAAGTAGAGCTCTATTGTCTATCTAATTCAGTTTGCAAACAGCAATATGTAAGAGATGCAGCTTTTTTTTATGAGTATTTTTAGCCTGTTTTGTATTAAGACTATGGGTGAGAACGACATCTGACGTTTTGGGTATCCAGGGGTGGGTCATGAGAGCTATATGAATTTGAAGCAAAAATGTACATAGTCTTTATATTCTGTTAGTTATCACTTCTGTATTCTTACCAATTGGTGAATGATCTAACTAAGCTCTCAGACTATTTTTACTATTACAGTATGCTTTTGTTTAACATTTAATGAAAGATTTATATATTGAAATATGGTGAAAATTATTTAGAGGCAGTGTGGATCAAAAGTGAGAGAACTTTATTTATAAGAACAGTTCCATGAAAAACAAATCAGATGGGATTGGTAGCAAAATTTATTTAGAAAGTAGATTTTCCACAAAAAGCTCTGCATGTGTTATGTAAAAGGGTTGTGCAGCTGTTGAAAACATTCAGCAACTAAAAAAAGTATATAAACTTTGTGAAGCTACAAAACAAAAAACATCTTGCATCAGGTGTATCCTAGTCTGAGCAATTTTGGCAAGTTTTAAAAATTCTATGATTATATCTGCCATAAGTGGACCTTAACAACAGTCAGCACCACATCAAAATATGCAATTTCATGTCTAGGTATTAAGTTTTATCATATCAACTTGTCAGCATTTGAAAGTGTTTCACTCTGATCCCCTTCCAGCTTAGCCCTAAACCTGGCGATTGCCCCCCCCCCCAGTCTTTTTCAAACTTCTGTTCTTTTTATTTCCATCTCTGAAGTTAACCTAAATATTTTACTATCAACTTTCCATGATGTTTAATTTTTTCATGTACACTGTTTTGTTTGTTTTTTTAAGTTGGAAAAAATAAGATTAGTGACTATAAATAGATGTTTGTGTTTACAGGATAGCAACTTCTCTTATCTGTCAACTCAAAGTAGTCTTATAGTACATCTTACTTCTAGTGTTCCAAATTTAATAAAGCCATTTTGCAATAATATTTTTGTGTATTATAATTGTTTAATAAACATTTTAATGATTTTTTTTTGTATGTCAGTTTAGTGAAAGTGATTCCATTTCAGTTTCTTTTCCAAGAATAATTTTGTCTGATCATTTTCTGGGAAAGTAGTAACTTTTGAACAAAGACTCTTTCAAACTGTTTATCCAAAGCTTATAAAAGAAACATTCTCTAACATAAATTACTTGGAGATTAATTATAACCCAGTAAAATTGTAAGTTCAGAGTTATGCTTGAAATGTAATTGTTGAATTGATACTTGATTGATAAATATACTCAGATATTATGCCAGCAGTATTATTCTACGGGGTGAAGAATGAGAAACTTTTTCATTGATAGCTAAATACTTTAAATAAAAGTAGGACATATTTTCAAAGAAGTAGTACATGGTCATAGTCTTGAGACTTAGCTAACAGAACTAGCTGGAGATTTTTTAATCACCTGTTTAATTTACTTAATTGAACTTAAAATGTTTGGAGAAATTCATGAAAGTCAAAATTATCTAATTAGAAAAAAGTGAAAAAAACATAGCAGTTCTTTACTTGTAATATAATAACTTTGTAATATGTATATCTTTGCTTAAACCTGCAAAGGGAAATGTAAAATCAGTTGTCAAAGAAACAAGAAGACACAATTTAACCAAGCTGTGTGTTTTCTACTGATTGTCAAATAGGATGTTCGATTATTTTTTATTTTAATTTTCAGTCATATTGAATTATTACTTTGTGCAAGTCT
Source organism: Limulus polyphemus (assembly GCF_000517525.1). NCBI lineage: Eukaryota > Metazoa > Arthropoda > Merostomata > Xiphosura > Limulidae > Limulus > Limulus polyphemus. The sequence goes on from NW_013669224.1 coordinate 38,747, forward strand.
TCGCAGATAGCTTTATGATGAAAGTCTAGTGGGTATACATACCTGATTGAGTAATGTATTCAAAAATGTTTTGAGTACTATCTCTTGCATTTGACTTAATGGAGAACCAGAAATATGATTCCTTCAGTCTGCAGAGTCTAATTGCCCTTCTTTTTGTCCAAGATGTGGTGAAATTTGTTATGCATCTCACTCCAGAGGAAATGTGAACACTTCTGCCATTTTTGGTATTTTGTGGGTGACTTTTGGCATTATTGGGTTCATTTCTTTCTCTATTAAATGTTTGGGATAACAGTACACTTGTAAATTTCATTTTCAAAGTAAAATGTTTTTAAATATGTAATGAAATTATCACATTGTGTGTTATCATCTGTTTTTATATCATTCCTTTTGTTGGTAAATTCATATGATATTCCTGGGAGGTTTTCATGCCAAGGTAGCAAAAGGAATATGTAGTGGACTTGTGAAGTCCATGATTGGCTTTGGCTATTAATAATCGTTTTAAATGACATTTTCAACTGGATTAGTGAGCACCTTTTAGGTGTCAAGTGCACACTTGCATGCAAAAGGAATTTCAAAAGTTAGGTAAAAACAGTCATTCTAACTATTTTAACAATGTGTTTTACTCAAAAGTATTTTATTTTGTGATCTTGTTATATATATTAAATGGAACTTGCAAAGAAAAAAAAAACAATTCCAAACTTCCAGTTCTACCCTTTTTTTTAGGGTCTTTGCCTGTAAATAACACACATTGATTTTGTAGAATTTTCCTGCATCTACCAAAACATAGATACTATCATCCCTTGAGAAAATAATTTTAAAGATTGTGTATCTTACATGATTTTTCTTCTTTCATTCTTGTTCCCAACCTTTTATGAACAGTTATTAGGAAATTTCAGCTATGAAATTATATACAGGCAGAGTTTAAGCACCATTGGATAGAGCAGATTATAAACTATTTATATGTCAATAAAATGGTATGAGAACTAATTTATGATTTTGTGGGAAAGCAAGAAAACCTAGGTCTTGCAAAGAACAACAATAAAATATGGGAAGTGTTGAAGGCTTAAAAATAAACCAAATGTTTGTAGTTTCTTTAGATGTTTTCTTATATGACAAGACATCAAATAAGACTACTTAGGTTTAGAGAGAATTGTAGGTGGTGGTAAAATATGTTGATAACTCAGATCCTTATCTATTGAATACTGTTGTTACATTTATCATACTCAAACAATGCACATGAATGAAATAACTAAAAATGTATTGAAAAGAAAGCTTATTTAGTAGATCTAAATTAATTTTGATAAAGAATATTGTTAACAAAAAATATTTTACCTAGTCTGATCTAAAGCTATTTTGAAAGGTCAAGTTCTATGTCACCAATAAATATTTTTCCTGTGCTGTTTCCTTTTCTTATCACTTATAGCTGGAAGTGGTGAATGCTACAATAAGCAAAACAAAGTATCAAAAGAAATACATTAACAAAAATCAATCAAAATGAGACTGACTGTTTATATAATATAAAAGAAACTTCTGACCAACAACAACAAAAAAAGTCAGTTTTTTTTGGGGTTTTTTCTAAACAATGTCTCACAATGAAACTGGAGATTTCACAAAATAAATAATGATAGAAAAACTAAATTAAATCATATGAATGTTTTTAAAGCTGAATATTATTTAGAAAGTTTGTTCTATGTTTCATGCAAATTTTTTAAGTATTTCCACTGTGACAAGGAAAAAATCAAGGGATATCAGCAACACTCCCTCAATCCAGAAAGAGTTAATATACAAATTCTCTGTAAGGCAGCATCAAAACTATCTGTACCTGCTAATTAAATATAACACTATTTGATGCAAGAGATGGTTATTAGCTTATAAATAGATTTTGAAAATGTTATTTTTATTCTTCTTTTAGTGCTTGATGCATCTGGAAGATAAGCTTCAAGAACTCTATATACGGAGTAAGTCATTAGGTTCATATCTTGCAGACAATAGATCTCCTGATAATCTGGATGATGCTGTAGCAGTTCTTGGGTTTGACCGTAACGATTTACCCCTTCTCATGTCTGTGGCCTTAACTCATGCTCCACAGTGTGATAAACCTACATGTTGATATTGATAAATCAGCATTTTTGAAGAAACAAAGAAGTGGTTTATACTGGTTTACAGAAGATTCGGGATGTTTGCCTATTTCATGTACTAAACCAAGAGGAGAAGAAGTAGGCCTTGTTTAGTTTATTGCAGTTGAGATAATTATGCTATACAGAGCTGTCCAAATGAATTAAACAAAATTATGAAATAGTTACAAGAGGTTATTTTATATTCAGAAGATATTTGTTAAAGTCTACTCCTGTCTTGTGTGCCATGTTTTTTTTTTTTGTGTGTGTTTACTTTTTATCTTTAGCACTTAAAGGAAGATGATTTACTGAGTGTTTCATGAGTTAATAACATCTGTACTTTTCAACTAACCTGTTACTATATGCTTCTGGAAAATCAGACTGTCATCATACTAAATATATTCAGATGTTGGTTCAATAATTTAATAACTATAGGTTAACAGTGCAGTTTCGTGAGTTAAAAATTAACTAATCATAGATAGGGTGTTTTTAAATCTAATTGAGAATAGAGACTTGGTTGTTTGACATTTTAAGTGATGCAGTAAAATCACACTAAAATCTACTTTGGCATATTTAGTATGCCTGTAACTCAGTTTTATTTTCTTCATTTCAGTGGATTTGAGACTAAGGGTAGTTGAATTTATATATATATATTAAGGACTAGTTTTTTCTAATAATTACTTGTAGTTTTTATGTATTTTGTATCTTTAAAGTTTTTACTTAAACAGCTTTTTAGCATTTACTTCTGAATTTGCAAAATTTGATGTTAATTTTGAGAATATAAAGTGTTTGTGTCAGTGTTGAAACCAGAAGAAAACAGTGTATCAATTCCACAGTTCACTTAAATGTGTTGGCGATGAGTAAGTCGGAGATGATAAAATCAGGAGTGGAGATAGAGATAATTTTCTTCACCTATGTTGAAAATGAGGAAACAACTGTAAATTTATTGATCATTTGAAACACAGGAGACAAAAATCCAGACCAATGATGAATATTATTTTAAAACAAGAGAGAAACTTTACTACAAATCTATTGATAATTTGAAACACAGGAGACTAGTATCCAGAAAATGAAGAAAAAGTTACCTTCATCCTTGTTAACAGTAAGGAATACTGCATATTTTAAAATAAGAGCATTTACAACAAAAGGGTAGAGGAAATCCTAAATGTAAGATATAGTTAACTGTAAAATGTTATGTTGTGAAATACAGAAGAAAAAAGGATTGAAGTTACAAGTAAACTACAGATGCACTGATAGTGAAAAATAGAGGAAAAGAAAGGTGTGAAAGACATATTTAATTGCAATTTGTTAGACAAAATCCTTTATTTATATTCATATGACAACCTCAAGAAGTCTTACTTTTTTACTCTTTGGATTATTTGAACTCGTGATAAGGTAGATTGCTGCTTCACAATTGTAGTATATTTTCTGTTATTATTATACTTTTAGTCCAACCCAATGCTTGCCATCTCACAAGTTCTAGCTTGAAAGTGTCTTTTTTTATAAAATAATTTTGCTTAGAGACCCTAAATTATGCAAAAATGTATCTAAATTTCTTTTACAAATCATTATTGAGTTATGAATATTTAAAGAAGTTATGATAAGTGAGATAGTTTGAGTATTATTTTCTGTTCTGTATTATGATAAGTTTTCATATTAAATCTTTAAATGCACTATTTAGTATCATTACTTACATATTTATTTCTCTTTTAACATAAGTAGTTCAGATCATGTTTTTTTCCCTTGAATATGATTAGCAAAGTAATAATATCAAAGTTTGTTATTACACTTTGAAGTTTGTGAAAATCTTTTCATGAGATATGGCCTGTGCTTGTAAGTTTCATATGAAACACTGGATAAAAATTTCTCATTCAATATAACATATTGAAAAACTTAATGTTTGATAGATATTATGTTAAGAAAAATACCAATTAGTTTTTTGATTGTTATATCTCCTTTATCCTTAATGTTTATTAAAACCTTGGTCCACTCTCTCACCAAAATATAAATCGAAGTCTTTTTTACGGAGATGGTGATTTTCACTGTCCCATCTGTGCACGTGTAACCCTGGTTGTGAATTAATTTAACTATTTATGTACTTGAAACTCTGATTAGTTAATTTTCTAAACTTGCTTTACTGCCGTTGTTAACATTGGGTGTTGTATTAGACTTGTGCTTGCAAAAAAAACCTTTGTTGGCTAACAATGTTTTTCTTCGTGAACTTAAGTAACTTATTATTTATTTTTCTTAATTAATGACTTTGCTAATTTTGGTGACAATTTCTGTTTTTGGATATGTTTTGACCACAAGTTGTGATGCTACAGTATTTTTTCCTTCTTTATAAATAACTTGGACTATATTTACTCAAACAAAAGTTAAATACAGAAAAATATTTAATTATGGTAATGACTCCAATATGATATTTTTAGTTTATTTGATTTTGTAACTCCAACTTGTTCCCATTGTCTACATTGTGATACTTCTGCTTTGAATTCATATACATGCTAAACATGTTTGTTTTATTTGCAAAAAAAGAAAAAAAATTAATTGATATGTATGAAACAAGGTTGTCAAAGTAGGACCCTATTACAAATCTATTTTAGCAAATTTAAGTAAAAATTAATAAGCATGTATTCTATATACTTCAAAAATTATTTTGGTTAAAATGATGTAGTTACTAGCCTGTACAGTGCAAAATCAAACAATAATCTTTTCATATTTCTGTATAAAACAAGAAATAAGAGAAAAACTGTGATCAGATATCAAGGTGTTGGTTTTATTTCCATACAATCTTTGATAGTTGTTTTGGTTTAATTCTCTCAGGCCCCAAGGGACCTTACAGATAACAGGGGTTGTTAGTAACTTTTGTGTCTCTTCACCTCACTTTGATGGTGTGTATGTGTGTTACTTATCTGTTTATAAAGCATGATTTCAGATATACATTAATATATAAAATATTTCAGTATATATCATATCTAAAAAATTGTCTACATATCTTACAAGCTAGTAACTATTTTTTATTGCAGTTTATATATAACGATCTAATTGTGATAATGATAAGTAAGTATAAGTAAAAATAATTGTATTTTTTAGGAATTGCTAAGATATTTACTATGTAAAATATTTGAGTCATTTATTTTCGTTTAGTTAAAAATATACTTTTTTTTTCTGAGTTAGGTTCTTTGGCATTATTTTGATATAATTCTTATTGAATGGAGAGTGTTAGAGCATCTTTTAGTATTAACCATACACAAATTTACTTTTAAGCCGAGATAAGTGTATTGTTTTATAAGCTACAGTTGCCTAATAAAATGTGATATGATACACATGTTAATTGTTGATCAATAAAAAACTCAAACAGCAAGTTTAATTGTTAATAATGTTACTAAACAGGGCAAGTTTATTAGATACAACCTTTTTTTTTTTCCATGTGTGTTCCTAATTAAGTAACATAGGGATCATATACCAATACTGCCATCAATTTGAGTTTTCATTCACCAGTAATTAACATTTGTATAGTTTGAATTTTTTTTTCTGGCTTTGCACTAGAATCTGTTACCAGCCTTAATATCTTGTATGCAAATGTTTTACATAATTATATGTACCTCTAATTGTGTGACGAAATGTTTAGCAACTTAATTCCTGCCATAGTTACATCTACTAAAATATATATTATTTAGTGACTTTTGTACATGAAGAAAATATGAACTCTTAGAAAGTTAAAAACACTGCTTTCAATTATTTTAACCCAAAAGTATGTGACTGTGATATAATTACTTTAAAGAAATATAAGCAAAACATTTGTTTTAACCTATTTTTTTATTAGGGAGTTAACATAAAAAAAGTACTATTTTTTATCTTTTGAAAACTTTTTCTTTAATTCAGGTTTTTGTAAAGTTAGTGTTCTTTTCTTTATCGTCATTTTCTTGGCCACATCCATCATTTTACATATACTGAGTCTTGGATTACCCTATCAAATGTTCTGTTTCAACCATTCCAGTAACAATGTATCAAAAAGATATTCCAGATATTACTCAAATATTTAATGTATGTTTGCTATTTAAGTTTCCTCGAACTGTGCAACATGTAGAAATATAGCTCTGGCAATTTATTTAATTATTTTTTTAAATTGTTATTGGTGTTTTCTAGTATATAACCTACATTCCTTTAAAATACATGAAATAAATATATTTTAACATGATATACAGTTATTATACTTTTTTTTTGAATAATGATAAAACTACGAATATGTAATTGCATAGTTTACATGATGTAGATTGAAGACAGTGGGAATTCTTTTTTTTTTTTTTTTGTTAATGGATGTTTAAAAGCTTCTTGGACTGCAAATTGAAAGTTTAAAGCTTAAATTTTCAAAGCAAATTTAAAGAGTTGTGCTTCTTACAAACATAGCATTGCTTTTAGACCTTGGCTGATTCTGGCACAGTACAACTGAAATCTGCCGAGGAGTTCGGAGTGCATAACATTTGTGTATTACTTATTGGTTACTGAAGGATATTTTCCAAAATGTGATGTAATGAGAATATTAGGTGACTTAAAATCTAATACTTTGATGTCATTGTCTTCCTCAGGGTGTTAAAATCAGTATGTTACTGTCAGATTAATACGTACAGCTTACTTTTTTAGATGTTATCAAATGTTGATGGCATATTTTGTGAATATTGCACTTCCTACTTTGTACAGTTTTTAAATACACATATCAACATATCATTATATGTATTTAAAAGTATGTATAGTCCTATTTTCATAGTTTAATGTATCAAGTGCAATAAAATATATTTTTTGGCATCAGTAAAATATTTTTCAGTGTTTAATATTATGCAGACGTGTGTATATATATATATATATATATCATGAAACAAGAAGTATTGATCAAACAGAAAAAAAACTACACAAAAAAAACGTGTATTCTTCACGTAGTATCATGTAACCCAATCAATTGACTCGTATACAATGTATACAGTAGTTACTTGGGACAAACAGGTACAAAATTACACAGAGAACACCATATGGTAGTTATGTTGTTCTTTAACTGATGATGAAACGATATAGAGAGTTTGCTGTGTTGTGATTAACAAAGTCTTTATTAACACTTGTAGAGAATTTACGCATATTCAATAATATTAACATTACACAGAAAATTTCACTTGAATTTCCAGTGACAATAACACTAGGTATAAAGTTGATTCGTTGGTTTACAGTGACATCAGCAAATTTGGAATGTTGAGTGTTCTAGTTTCAAAACACACTTCAAAAAATGACTTGGTTTTCAGAAAATATTGCTTATAGAAATTATATTTTACGTTGAGTTTTGGAAGTTTGAGTCTCAAGTTTCAGAAAAATTATAACGGAGCTACCGGGAATTCAGAATGCAACTTACCAGTAACTTTTTATCCTATTACTTATCGCGGCTTGATAAGAAACAAACTTGGATGCAGTTTTAATAAAGTAGTGTAGCAAAACATTAAACCCTAAAAAACATGTCTTTTATTAGCGATGATGAAATAATTAGTATTGAAAAAGCCCTAAAATACCTGCCTTTTAGATGAGGAAATAATGAATGACGAAAAAATCTGAAAATGTTGTATTTTATTATTATATGCAAAGTCGAGTGAATGTTCTATTTATGAATTGAAAACAAACTTTAATAAATGAGCAATTACAACTGTACCAGTAATTATACTTATAAGAACAGCATAAAAATAAATCATAATTTCGTATTTGAAATCAAAATCGAGGATACTGCAACACAGCAAGCATATGATATCACTGCATCGGTGACCAGTAAAGGACAGTGCGTGCTTAAGCCTACAAGCTTTGGTTGGGGTCGACCCTCATAGCAAAGCATGTTATCAGCAATCCTATTCTATAACTGAAGTTGCACTGATTATACATAGTCATCTGACAGTTATGATCATTTCAGACTCAACGCTTATAGCATAGCTTGTTATAAGTAATTCTATCCTATAACTGAAGTTGCAATTATTATACCTAATGATCTTCCATATGTGTTAGGAAAAAATGCAGTTTCTAAGCTCCTAAAAATATCTAAGGGAAATTTATTGATAACATAGAGCTTGACACTTTTATTTGATACGTTAGAAACCATGAATTCGATAATAACTGTCTGTGTCACATAATTTCAACATAGCTACTTACCACTGGTCCAGATCAGTCTGGATCGAACTGGGTCTGACTATTTCAAACCAATCGGATCCAGTATGACCCCAAACAGTTTCATTATCTGGTCTGATGTGGACTGGTCGAAACGGGTCTCTAACGTGGATGTATGCATCAATTATAACCTAGTTTCAGGTTTATGCATACAGTTATTCACTTGCATAAAGATATTTGTTTTAAAGAATGCCCTGATACACGCAGAGAAAAGGATGGGCGTAATATATTGGTGTAATTATTATTAGTGTTTATGCATGTGTGGATATGGTTCTGATCTCCTAAACTAATATGTATTATTATTGGGAAAATAGCGAGAATGCCCAAATGGTGATTCAAGGCAATTTAACCCTAAAAATTACCGACTTATTTTATCCTTGTTTAATACCAGTGTGGTTCAACCACATATTGCATAATGGTAGGTAATTTTATTCTTTTGCTTGTTATAACACTTAGTGCAAGACATGACCAAAACAATCGGGTTAAGCGAAGTCACATATTTTATGAATGAAATACGCAGAGAATCCCAATGGCATTGTAGTATTAGTCAAGGTATTTTCTTAAAACAGTTTTTTGTATGAATCCTATGTTAAGTATTCTATAGCCAACAAAACCATGGACCCACAGCAATTTCGTGCATAAGCAGTTCAGAAAAATGTGTTTACAACACTGAATTTACAGTAAATGTATCGTATCTGTTTAATTAACATGACTGCACTGTCTTCAGTGGCGTATGCTAGAGAGATTAATTACAGTATTAGCTTATTTATCTTCACAATTCATTTACAATAATAAGCAAACGAGAATCAGACGACTCGTTTTTATGCCCTTATATTCGTTTTACGATAAGCATAGCTGTTACGAACGTGTATGTAAAGTCGTGTAGACCAGTGATTCTCAATGTGGGCCATATGGCCCCCCAGGAAGCCACGCCATTTTTCTAAGGGGCCACAGTAAATTCTGAGTGGGCCACCGAAACTTCACTGCCAGAATAAAATATTTCAACAACCCAAGCTCGATTCAAACGTGACAAATATTATATCTGGATTAGTAGTGAAATAGCTAATAAGTTTCCTCAGCTCTGGGAGAAGGCAAAGTTGTATTTTATCGCTTTTCCCATATTTTATTTGGTTTTAGTCGGGTGAATTATTTGCTATATAAAATACGTAACCTCCTTGATGTTGTGAAGAGAGATGAACTTCGCTTATCACTGACCACACTACAACCGGACATTCAAAAACTTTCAAGTGTTCATGAGGCCCAAGGATCACACTGAATGAAATGTTAATGATTAACAGAATATTTTTACTTGTATAAGTAAACATTATGTTATAAACAAAATATTTAAAAACAATACAATATTGTAAAAATAATATTATAAATCAACAATGTGGAAATAAAGTAACTTTTTTCCTAAGTAACGGCGTCTACGAGGGGGTGGGGGCACAGAGATAAATCAAATTCAAAAGGGAGCCACGAGCAAAAATAGGTTGAGAAACACTGGTCTAAACAATTATCAAATTGTGTTGCCTTAAGCCCCACAGTTTATTTTAGGTTGCTTAGATCAGAATGCTCGTACAAACAGGGTATCATAACTTGTTGGATAGTTTGTTTGTTTGTTTTTTAATTATGCACAAAGCTACACAAGGGCTATCTGTGCTCTGCCCACCACGGGTATCGAAACCCGGTTTCTAGCGTTGTAAGTCTGCAGACATGCCGCTGTGCCACTGGGGGGGGGAGGGTTGTTGGATAGAAGTATCTCTTTTTAGATGCGACTAACCATTTATTAGATAATACGTGAAAAAGTGAAATATATTGTATAAATATGAAGCTAGCTTATCAAAATTGATTTTGAATAATTTGCTCAAACAACTTTTTACTAAGCAATTTATAAAACACTAATATAAAAACGATCTAAAGGTATTAAAATAATAATACACAAAGTTAAAATCGATACACAATTAAATGCGGACTTTACACGTTTCGACGTTTATCATGTCATCTTCAGGAATGAACTTGCAAGACTTAAGTGTCATATTTATTTCTTTTTAGCTATATCATGTGACCCGTGTGTAAATTTACATTTCTGCATAAATTTCAGAGAAGGTCCCACCACATTCTTGCACAAATATTTGCCGGACCTTCGTCTAATTTTAATAATTCATAATATTTTTTAACTTTATTATTTCTAAGGATTCGCGAATATTACTGACTCTAATGCTTTTTAATTGAGCCAATATTAGTTTTTTTCCCCCATAATATCTTATGTTGGATGGAAGAAAGCAGATGGCTGTTACAAATGGAGTTCAGTCAAACTGGATTAATGTCACAAATGGGGTACCTCAGGGATCAGTCTTAGAACCTTTTCTCTTTTTGATTTACATCAATGGGTGTTGCTAGCTGTGAAGAGGATGCTGCTGATTTACAAAATGATTTAGATCATTTAGTGAGTTGGGCAAATAAATGGCAGATGGGTTTTAATTATAATAGATGGAAGATAATGCATGTGGGTTATCATAATTTGAATTATAAGTGTACTTTGGATGCCATGAAAGAAAGGGATCTTGATGTAACAGTTGATCAGTCTCTTAAGCCATCCAAGCAGTGTGATTTCGCTAGTGGTAGGACAAATAGGATCTTGGATTGTATCTACAGAAATATTGAATATAAGTCTAAAGAGGTTATAATTTCATTTTATCATACAGGTCACTGGTTAGGCCACATTTGAAGTATTGTGTTCAACTTTGGGCTCTTTACATTAGGAAGGACATTGGATTGTTGGAAAGGATTCAGAGGAGGGTTACTAGAATGGTACCTGGGATTGAGGGGTTGTCATATGAGAATAGATTAAGATCTCTGAGATTGTTTTCCCCTTGAAAAAAGAAGAGTTAGAGGGGATCCAGTTGAGGTGTTTAAGATTGTAAAGGGAATTGATAATGTTGGTGCATCATCATTTTTCATATGTAACAGCGAGAATAGTAGGCCTAGGGAACACAAATATAAATTTTATCAACGTAGGAGTAATCTTCAGCTAAGAAAGTTTTATTTTTCTAACAGGTTGGTTGGCCTTTAGATGTTGTGGAAGCAGTAAATTTAAGTGAGTTTAAGAGAAAGCTTGATAACTATAAGAATGATAAGGGCTGGTTTTGAGAGTTTATTTATTTATTTAATAGTTTTAGTTTAGTTTAGACTTTAGAGGATGTGACAACCGAGATGAACCAATGGGTCCCTTGTTGTCCCTAAACATGTTATGTTGAATGTTAAAGAGGAAATAAGTAAATTCATTATCGTAACGTCGACTGTACCTAGCATTATTTTTATCAAATAATCCAAAAGAGTCCACCCAACGTGTTCACTCATTGGGTGGATATTTTTAATAGGGTTATATTTGATATAAAAATATAGTGTTGCGTCAGCGAGGTCACGTGACTAGTATCACGCCACGTCCTTCTCGAATCTTCGTGAATTGTCGGGAGACTACTAGATTGTGGGTAGTCTGGTATATATAAGATGGTCACAACGTGACGGAACAAGGATTAATTGAACTGCAGTCAGAGATTATGTAATTGAACTGAGTATCGTCGAGCACGAG
>NW_013669224.1:51625-53685 GCF_000517525.1 Limulus polyphemus
ATGGATCTTGGTGTAATAGTCGATCGGTCTCTTAAGCCATCCAAGCAGTGTGTTGTTGCTAGTGGTAGGTCAAATAGGATTTTAGGTTGTATCTATAGAAATATTGAATACAAGTCTAAAGAAGTTATACTTTATACAGGTCACTGGTTAGGTCACATTTGGAATATTGTGTTCAGTCTTGGGCTCCTTATCTTAGGAAGGACATTGAATTGTTGGAAAGAGTTCAGAGAAGGGTTACCAGAATGGTGCCTGGGATGGAGGGGTTGTCCTACAACGAGAGGCTGAAATCTCTCAAATTGTTTTCTCTTGAAAAAAAAGAAGAGTTAGGGGGAATCTGATTGAGGTGTTTAAGATTGTGAAGGGAATTGGTAGTGTTAATGTATCATATTTTTTTATATTTAACAATGAGAATAGTAGGACTAGGGGACATAAATATAAATTTTGGCAAGATAGGAGTCATCTTCAGCTAAGACAGTTTTATTTTTCTAACAGGGTGGTTGGCCTTTGGAATGGGTTGCCTTCAGATGTTGTAGATTCAGTAAATTTAAGTAAGTTTAAGAAAAAACTTTTTAAGTATATGAATGAAAGGGGCTGGGTTTAAATTTTTTTTAATCATTTTAATTTAGTTTTGAGGATGGAACAGCCGAGATGGACCAATAGGTCCCATGTTGTTCCAAAATATTATGTTATGTTCTGCTATGGTCGAATTTTCAGTCCTTTCATTTTTTACACATCTCTTATGTTCTGCTAAACGATATTTTAAATTACTTTTGTGTGTCCAATAGAAACAAATACTTTTCTCTATATTTAAACCGATCGATAAGGTAAAACAAATTTTGGGTAATACAGTTAATGGGAAAAGCTGGAATTTATAAAATTGAATGTGAAAGTGTCGGAATCATCAAATTATTCCTAATTTTCTTCAATGCAAATTAAAAAGTTTTAATTCCCAATCTGCCAAAATAATAACAACAATGCAGTGCAAATTCCTTCGTGAACATATCCGTGAATATTATAGACTGCTATCAAAGTTAAACAAAACTATTTCCCAACATCAAAATTTAAAAAATTTTTTGACTAAAAACGATTATGATGTACTTCCCCACTTACTAATAATAATGTCATCAATCATGAAAACGAATAACTGAGAGGTATTCTAAAAAAAATTGATAGACTGAATAGGCCTATTTCCCTTCCACTACACTGTAAAAAAAAAAAACAGTCGCCAGTTATCCACTGATGAAATTCAATTTATATATATATATAAACGGTCTCAACTAGGCTATTACACTCAGAACTCTTGCTAAACTTAAATCTCAGACAGGATTAGAAGACTTTGCTAGAAAAATAGCTATTCTGGAGCGTTTTAGTTCATCAAATAAACACCTGTTCTCATGTGGATTCAAATTCTTCCGAGATCATTCATGAATATACAAATAATCAAGATTGTTTATCAAATAACCAAAGCACTCTCCCCCGAAACCTTCAGTCTTTTCCCAAAATTCAAGAAAACAGTCAAATTTTACCTGTTTTTTCATGATTTCGTTCACTTATTTCGCATCTTCTGGACAAACGCAGATTGCTAAACTCAAACGTTTCTCCTAAAGAACATAAAGATCTAAAACTAAAAATTGATGAAAATATAATTTTACTGAAATCTGATATAGGTGGTGCTGTTAGTATACCAGCAAAAGTTTGTTTGTAATTAAGCACAAAGCTACACAATGGGCTATCGAAACCCGGATTCTAGCGTTGCAAGTCCGCAGACATACCGTTGTGCCACTGGGGGGCACCAGCAGAAGATGTACACACTCCTCGATGATTCATCTGTTTATGAAAAAAAAAATGAAACTAACTTAACCCCTTCCAAACAAAAGAAATTAAAACAAATTCTTTTAGAGTTACAAAGAACTTCTCAACTTTCTGCTGGTATATATCAGTTTCTTCGATCGGTACTTCTCACATTTATGGTCATCCCAAAACTCATGTTACGTCTCCGTTTGTTAATTGATTTTCCGTAACTTTGTTCCGACGAAACTTAAGCGACACAAGTCTTTACT
>NW_013669224.1:53802-60517 GCF_000517525.1 Limulus polyphemus
ATAGTTCTAGAAACAAGAGGGCGTGAGAATTGTCACGTGATCTCGATGACGCAACACTCACAAACCTGATTTCCCCTTACGTCCTATTGTTTCGGCATACAATTATAACCTAGGAAAATTACTCGCTTGGATGTTTTTAAATATGTTTCTCGTGCTTCTCCAATCATAAAAAAATTATGAAATGTTTATTAAAAAACTCCGAGAATTTAGTCACTTTGTTCAATTAGTCACATTTGATGTAAAAAATGTGTTCACTCATGTCCCCGTCCTTGAAGCAATATATATTACTCCAGAATATTACCAAAACGATCCAAATCCTCGTTTTTGCTTAAACATCAACACTAACACGAGTGTCAACATTTCAGATGCGGGAGTGTCAATAGTATACTTAAAACCAGTTATATTCAATGTTAGTGGGATTCTAACAGTGAGCTAGAAACCGACTTTTGATACCCTGGTGGGAAGAGCACAAATAGCCCATTGTGTAGCTTTGTGCTTAATTACAAACAAACTAACAGTGAATAAGAGGAAGTGTAATAATAATAATGGTGTAAAAGAGATAGTGAGATGACAACGGTGAATAAAAAATAGTAGGATACCAATGGTGTGTAAAAGCCAGTTTCTGTCATTTGCTCACGTTCCTTTTTGGAAATTTGTTTGTAATTAAGCACAAAGCTACACAATGGACTATCTGTGCTCTGCTCACCACGGGTATCGAAACCCCGATTCTAGCGCTGTAAGTCCGTAGAGATTCCGCTGTGCCACTGGGAGGGGGTGGAAATTGTGAATACTATAAGTCGTCCTTTAGCAACAAAACCGTCACCTTATGTTGAATGCGTAGTATACATGTTAATTATAAAAAGGTTTGTTTAACTATTATTGGATGTTATAGTGGTTTTTTTTTTAACCTATTACGGTGTTTAATAGAATGGCTTTTAACAGTTTGTTGATGTTACAGAGGTTTGTTATCTTGTTATGGAATTTAATAGAGTGGTTTTTAACAGTTTTTGATGTTTTAGAGTTGTTTTTGAAAATATTATGAAATGTTATAGAGCGTTTTTTAACTATTATGGGATGTTATAGATAAAGTATGACCTAATATTGTTCTCAGTCAATGTACTGAATGTGGATTTCGGTGAACCATTTAGTGATCAGTTTGCTCTGAAACATTTAGTTATGAAAATCCACCCTGAAATATTTAGTAACCAATGTCCACTCTAAAATGTTTAACGTCCATTGTCTTTTCTCTGAAAAGTGTCGTGATAAATAATCACTCTGAAACGTTTAGTGACGAAAGTGTGATTGTTTTTTTTTTATGATGTAGGGGAAATTTGGGGAACAAAGCTCATTGAAGGAAGGGCCGGTTTTGTTTTACAAAAACTGCAACCTTTTTTTCTGACGGGTACGTCAGTAGTGGTAAATAAGATATAATGGGATGGTATAATTAGTATATACAAAGCCAGATGCAGGAGTGTTAAAAGTGTATTCAAAGATAGATGCGGGAGTATCAGTACTATATTCTAAGCCAGATGTGTCAAGAGTTCAGATGCCAATGTCAATAGTACAGTTGTTGATTTCTCAGGGGTCCATGAACTTGTGCTAGGTTCTTCATATATTATCATCTAACAAATCTAAAATATTTTTGATCTTTTAATGTACTGTTTAATGTTTTTGCAACATCAGCAGTTACAATATTTAAGAGCAAGATATGTAGTTCTAAAATATTTTACAAAATTTCCATTTTTTTTAGAGTTTAAGACGTGATTGTGAAGCTTCCACTTTTAATTATTTCAAATGATCTATTTCAGTCATACACTTTAATAAACAATGACAGAAAGCTCTAAAAACATTTTGGTTGTAGATGTCTTACACTGAGGCGATTGAATAATTCTTATTTATGGTGACTAAAAAAAGCAGTTCATGTGTTGCATTAATTTTTAATACTTTGGAGATCTCGTATGTTTGTGTATGACATATTTGCTTCTACATTAAGTTTTTAATGATATAATGTATAGTTCTAGGTAATTTTATTATTTAACATGGTTTCTAGATATGTGAGCAGAAAGAAAAGAGATTAGCTGTTTAAATCTGTTTTTGTTTTTTGAATTTCGCGCAAAGCTACACGAGGGCTATCTACGCCAGCCATCCCTAATTTAGCAGTACAAGACTAGAGGGAAGGCACCTAGTCATCACCACCCACCACCAACTCTTGGGCTACTCTTTTACCAACGAATAGTGGGATTGACCATCACATTATAACGCCCCACACGGCTGAAAGGGCGAGCATGTCTCGTGGGATGGGAATTCGAACGTGCGACCTGCGGATTGCTAGTCGAGTGCCCTAACCACCTGGCCATGCCGGGCTGTTTAAATCTGCTAAGTCTTTTGTAAGAATGTACTGTTTGCATTTGTGCAACTTAAATAAAATGTGTGGCATTTGTCGATTTTTAAATTGATATCGCCATAGCATAAATGTAAGTATTTTGTAGATTTCCAGCTTGTTTGCTATTTTACTGAACGACCCTAAAGTTTTTAACACAATTTTTGGCTTAGGGAGAGGGAGGTCTAAGTACACATTTTAACCACTTATGAAAAAGCTATCACAATTTCCATCCAAACATATAACAAACTTTACATTGAAAAAGGCACAGGTCCTGTAACCAATACAAATTGCCAAACATTTTGATGTTTGTCCATTATGTATGTAAACATGTAACATACAGATCAAAATGTATGGCCATGTTAGATGTTATGCATGACATAATATGAAAGTTCCTAATAATATATTAATGCTTTTGACTGTGTGCTGTTTCTGTTTTTCAGATCACATGTAAAATCTTAAATGGTTAATGTTTTCGTTTCAGAAATAGCTTCTAACAAACACCGATTAGTGTAAGAATTATATATTATCAAAATTTTCTGAGATCATGAGTGAATAATAAATAACATTAAGAAAGAATTTTGCAATACTTTTAAAATTTTGAAAATACAGAAAATCTTGGGGTTTTTTCCTTTTGTTTTGTAGTTATAGTTACTGTTACTTATAAAAGAAAGTTTTTTTTTCTTCAGCAAACCACAAGTGTTTATACAAGCATTTTTTAAGTAAGTTATTCTATCTTCTTTCTTTAATGTACTTCTTTAAGTATTGGTTAGAATATATATATATACTTTATTATTATATATTTTTATTATGAACATTCTTTTGCATTATTAGCCTAATACAGAGATTTAGAACTAAGTTAAGCCTCCTGAGCTGGCCAAAATCTGAAATATTACTGGGATTATGGCCAAAAATATTGCTAATGATTGCTAGTGATGATCTAAAACATTTTAATCATTATAAGTAAAATGTAAAAATAGTGTATTTCATTATCCATATTTATTAGTAGGTTGATTTTTAGTTCTATGTAGGTAGTTTACTTCAGTCAGAAGTTAATATTGATTTCATCACATTTTAAACATTAACTTAGTGCAATTTCCCCATTTTCTAACAAAAAGCAATCCTCAGTTTCTTTGATATTCATGTAAAAATGGTGTGAGGTTTAAACTTATCGCATTGATTAATTATTAATGAAGTACAGCACCTCCACTTAGAAGTTATCTGAACTAACTTTATTGCAAAAAATGCATTTATTATATCTTATAATGATAACGTTTGATGGGCAGAGAAAAAAAAAAGTGGAATCACGCATGTATATGCATATCAAGCTTATAAACTAACCATCAAAAAGGAGCCATAATACCACTGATAAATGTTTTAACACACAATTCAATGATCCTTTAAGTAATAGATTTGAAAATGTAAAACTGTCTGGGCTATAATCACACAACATTGATTAAGATTCAAAATGGCTAATCTTTACAATATTTAACTGTAGTAATTCCAACTTTTTTCTTACAAATATTGGAAAATTGGCTACACTGTTGTATTGATTATGCTTTCCATAAGAATTTTTGTGCCTTTATACCAAAGAATGAAAGACACATGAATACATCATGCATGTATACATATATATATATATATATATATATACATATAATCTAGTAAATATTCATTACACAGATATAATTTACGATACGTTACCATTACATATTATGGTGACATCTTACTGATAGTTTTATTTTTTAAATTACTGTATTACTGAAATATGGATAGAGAGAGAGAGAGTATCTGTATTTCATTAGACAGTAGCTGAAGAACTTCAAAGTACAGAAAATATTTTTAACAGTCTTAAAATGTTCAGGTACTAAAAATTCGATTCTAGAAGATCACATGCACTTTATACAAATGACAGATAAGGATAGAGAAAAAAAACTTTACAAGCTTCAATTCACATAGATCCTTTCAACAACACTTACTGTAGTTTTTATGACACTGCCAATAAAATTACACTAAACTAGAAAAATATAGTAATTGTTGAAATGTACTTTGAACATTCTAAAATTAGCATTTTATGAAATGGTTCACTTTTGGTTCTGTAATGTTCAGATAAAACCTGTGAATGAAAGATAGAATGTACTGGCATGGATTTTGCTAGAAAGTTCACATTTTATCTTACGTTAAACACTTTACATTTTTAAAGCAAATTTCAATAAAAGTACCATAATAGAAACATTTAGATCTTATTTTAAACATAAATCATTACATCTCTGATATCTTCTGTCTTTAAATTTTGAAATGCATTTCATGGATACGAGCACCATATCAATTGGTAGTATTTTCCATCATCTCAGGGTGAGGATAATTAGTTTAAAATTTTCCCACGTGCAGGTTTTCAAGTCAAAAAAAAAAAAAGAAGAAGAAAAAGTAAATTACAAAGCTTTATCATACATTGTGTACAAAGTTGGTCAAATTTGTTACTGAAGTATAATGAAAACTGGATTTAAAACTCAATTGTTTTAGCTCACAAAACATCAAAATGCTGACCTACTGGAGGATTTGGTCATGTTACTTTAGATAATACATACAAGTACCTATAAAAATGACCAAAAATAAATATTGAGAATAAAAAACAGGTACTTTTATGAATGACATTTATACATTTAATTAATAATGGAGAAAAGCCAGAGATGCAAATAAAGTAAATAATTTTGCAGTGAACTCTTATCACCAACATTATTTTCTTGCTACAACCATTGGAAAATGCATTTGTCAACTTTTTTGTATAGTTTAAACTACTTTATAGATATTTTTAAACCACTCTTAACTGTAATTTTCTGAATAAGTTCTCACAGAAGATAAAAAATCCAATTTATGCATTCATGTCATATTCAAAATGTGATATTTTTGAAACAACATAAGCCTAATTTTTTATATAAATACTGAGCTAATGGCCAATATATTGAACCTAGTGGTGGTATTTTTAAAAAACACATTACATGAGGTCATTTTCAAATTGCCAAGAGTCAATGAAAACTATTTTATGACCTGTTCACCATCACATGTAATCAGAAAGAGTAGATAATTGTTTACTATTTTAGCTTTCCTTTTATGCTACAAAAAAGTAATTTGTTTCAAAAACTCACCTATATATTATTATAGAAGTTACAATATTCCCAAAATAGGCCCTCTTCAAGTACTAAAAATCTTACATAAAACCTTAACAAAAGATTTTATATAGAAAAAACAGTGACACAACAAAAAAAAAAAAAACAACGAAAAAATTATTTTTTGAGAAAAAAAAATCTTAGAATCAGCTCTTAGTGAATTTCTCAATAAGAGCTGTGAAAATTATTGATATTGTCAATGTTGTGCAACTTCTGCTGTGCACCATGCATAATTACTGATGTCAGCTAAAAGTAACTACTATGTTACAGAATTCTGTATGTTACAACACTGTGAGAGAGTATCATTTCATTATAAATTAATTAGAATTTAAATAAGTATTGAAAAATATACAGTATTTGCTAAAAACAATTATCAATAAACATATACATGTATGAAAATCTCACACATAAGTTAATCAACAGAGAATTATTCATAAATTCCATTAAACACAGAATCTTTTGACAGACCCTTAAAACCATTATTATATACTGTGCTAATACAATTTGCTATTTTAAGTATAACTAACCACCTTGTCTAGACTTTCTTTTTAATATAAAACAGAGCTTTCTATAAACTACAGAGAGCTCAGTCATGTTTTATTTACAGTACAAAGAACAAGACTACTTTCATTAAACTAATAATCTTACAGAATTAGGATGAAGCATTGGTACATTGAACCATTTTTCCAAAATATAAAGCCTTATTTTTAGTTCAGTGAGTTATCCTTTACATGTTTTGAATATGTTTTCACTATAGTGATCAACTTCCCTAGACTTATAGATTCTGGATTTAGAAGATTTAGAACACTGAGCCATTCTTTATATATCTATGTTGTGTTTTTATTGTAATGAACAAATCTTTCCATTAGGTACTGATTTAGTGCAATGACCACAGATTCTGATTTTTGAGATAGTAAACCAATATATTTTAAAGAGAGTTTCTGATCTTGCACACTAGATCAGCCTTTTTATTTAAATTAAGTTCAGTTTTTCATTTAAATCTATAGTTGGTTAATAAAGTAACGACTTTTAATTATATGTATACTCTTATATTTGTATAATCACCCAGTCTTCATATTCTTTTACACTTAGATTCTGGTTTTGGTACAGTGAACCAAATTTAGATTCTGAGTTTGGTTCATTAAATAATGCTTTCTAAATATAGACT
>NW_013669224.1:60538-81848 GCF_000517525.1 Limulus polyphemus
CAGTGAACCAAATTTAGATTCTGAGTTTGGTTCATTAAATAATGCTTTCTAAATATAGACTTGTTTTTTATATTAAGAAACAACCTTTTTCTAAATAGATTGTGATTTTAGTTCAACAAACCATCCTCTAAATATTTGCAATTACATTTTAATGAACCTGAACCAAATTTATTATATATATAAATTCTAGTTAACAGACAATGATGAAACCTTTTAATTTTGAAATTCTTGTTTTAATATTCTACCATTCTATATATGGTAAAACGAAGCAACTTTCTACACTTACATTTTGTTTCTAGAACAGTTGACAGTTCTGTATCTATGTTGTTGTTTTGGTACAATCAACATATATTTCTATCTTGAGATTCTGGTTTAAATGCAATTGACTTCCTACACTTAGAAAAGTTGTGTTTTAAATACATTAAACCAATTACTTTATATCTAATTTTGAGCTTTGGTACAGTACACAAGTTTTTAATTTTTTTATTTTTGGTAAAATTTAGCAGCTATAAACAAGTTATTGACAAGATATTTCTTAATTTAGGAAGAGTTTGATGTTAAAAATATGAGCTCGACAATAACATTTTCTTAGAATAAAAAAAAGCAACTTCAACACAGTTAGGTTTGCAGTTGCATCTTATTTTTAGAACCCAGTCAAAATTTGGTAACAGACAGAATGTACTGTTTAGCACTGCCAATATTTTTAGTGCATTTTTTATAATCCTTTAAGTTTAACAATTTTTAGATAACCAGAATGATGATAAAAATCCACTTTCATGTGGATTCTTCTCAAGATTCTTTTAAATGAAAAATATCCAATACAAAGGAAACACTGTTCACAGAATATGATTATTCATTGCTCTATTTGCAAAGAGAACACTAACATGAAAAACAAACAAATCTTGTTGTTGTTCCCACCCATGTTGGTTACTTATTTACTTGAATAATTTCAAGTAACATATCAGATGTGCAATAAAAGGGATAACAATATTTAAGATAAACAGAAGGGGACACAGATAAGCATTTTGGTATTCTACAGATTCCATATTCAGTATCTAAAGCAAAATAAAAGAATTACATCACTTCTAAGTAAATAACTAAAAACATTGCTGGAATAACGACAATTAAGTTGAAACTAAAACACATAGAAAGTGATGGAGTAACAAACAAAAATACTGTACATATTAAAATAAAAATGTGCAATTTAAAAGAAGACCATGTTTTTCAGTGTTGGTTAAAGTCGTTTGATGTGGAGAGTTTCTTTAGTCAGTAATTCCAGATCAGTGTTTGCCTTTCAAATTGAAATTTGATAAGTTAACTTTTTGTCCTTTTCTTCACTATGTTGGCATATAGAGGAAGCACAGGGGTTACTCAACTTTTCTTGGAAATTCCTATATGTTCATTGGTTCTAACTAGTAGATAGCATTTGGTTTTACCAAAATAGGAGGTTCTACAGTCTCCACACGTGTAAATATATATACAAGCCATGAAAAAAGAGAAATTGGGAGAACGTCTTTAGTATGGAAAAAACTCTGTGTGCATGATGTGGGTTTAAAAACTAATTTGAAATCAACTTGGGCATAGTAATGATGAATTATGCATTTAATTTGACTTTTTAAACTTAAGCTTTGTTTACCAATGTAAGGAAGACAAGAGTATATGGTAAGTTGTGGTAAAGTTGAGTAACCCCTGTGCTTCCTCTATATGTCAACATAGTGAAGAAACAGGACATAAACTTAACTTATCAAATTTCAACATCCTTTGCAAGGCAAACACTGATCTGGAATTACTGATTAAAGAAACTCTACCCATCAAACAACTTTCACCAACACTGAATAACATGCAGTCTTCTTTTAAATTGCACAGTTTTTAATATGTACAGTATTTTTGTTTGTTACTCCTTCACATTCTATGTGTTTTAGTTAGTTTTGATTACATTATCATTATTGCAGCAATGTATTTTAGTTACTTACTTAAAAAGGATGTCTTTTATTTTGCTTTTGATACTGAATATGGAGTCTGTAGAATTCCAAAATGTCTATCTGTGTCCTCTTCTGTTATAAATAAACAAGGTTGTTTATCTGAAGTATCATTATCATTTTTATTGTAAAACTTCATTTTCCTCTGAACATATTATATGCTTATTAACAAACTTGTGTTAATAACTTATGTCATGTCATAAAAATTATTTGTGTTACAGTATTGAATATGAAAAAAACAACAACTAGGAAAGTGTGTTCAAGCACCCTTTAAGATTATTTGGAAATAAATGATTATTTATGTTAAAAAGTGCTGCAAAATCTAGTTGCAAATGAAAAGTGTCATATAATTTTTAATAAGAATATAATTACCTTTTGCATACAAAACAAACACAACAAAATCTTCAAAATACGTTTTCAAAAAATCATTTACTTAATTTCACTCACTGATAGACTTTTCATTCAAACATCTGTACATCAAAAAACTGTCTTTTTCACTAACTTAAACTATGAAAAAATAACTTTCACAAAATCTTATAATGAAAATTATATAAGTTATTTTCAAGAGTAATTTCTGGGAAGAAATATAACTATAACATACTTTAAAATACTGCTAAATTTCCCAATATAATAATCTTTGTTAAATAAAATGAAAGCACTTTTGTTCTTTATGTGAATGTACAAGTTAACATGTACAAATTAGATTAATTTTGACTTAGTAAAATGTTCACTTAATATTTTGCTAAATAACTCTGGTAAACCATCCTGAACAGTCATAACACTCAATAAGATTGAATGTGTGTACTAACTGTTTTGCTTAATACACATCTTCAAGGTATTCTACACAATGAATGTTTAACAAACTTCATTTAAATACTTAATATAATGTTCTTTACATATAATATGCCCTTAAAAATTCATGAAGGTTTATTATACTTAACCAGCTTAAAGATAAACAATCTGACTTGTTTAATAATTGTATTCCAAAATTCTTGAATTCCTATCACAATTAACAAGGACTAATATCCTTAGTACTAACTAACTTGTTTAATACTTAAATTCAAAGATCTTGAATCTATACCATACTTAATAATGTTGACTGTACATAAACTATTGGTCTTCTTCAATACTTGTGTTCAAAAATCCTCAAACCCTATCATAACTAATAAGGATTAATGTCCTTAGTACTAACTAACTTGTTTAATACTTAAATTTAAAGATGTTGAATCCATATCATACTTAATGTTGATTGTACCTACTGTTATTTTTATTTTTTAATACTTGTGTTCAGAAATCCTTGAACCCCTATTGTGATTAATAAGGCTTAATGTACTTAGTACTAACTAGCTTGTGTGATACGTAAAGGTCAAGCTCTTGAATCCATATCATATCTGATAATGTTGATTGTACTTAATACTATCTGTCTTCTTTAATACTTCTGTTCAAAAACCTTTGAACCCATATCATGCTCAAGAAGGCTGAATTTATTTAATGGGGTATTTGATACTCATGTTCCAAGATCTTTGAACAATTCCAATACTTACTCAGGTAAAATGCACCTATGGTCATGATATGAAATGAAAGTATACTTTGTGACTTTTGTTGAAAACAATTTTTTAAACATATATAATACTTTATAGATTTTTAGCACAATACATAAGCTTAACTGCTTTAAATCCACTTTAACATTTCATTGTTTCTATTCACCAAATCTAGCTTTAAGAAATACATTTATTTAGCTTTTTAAACTTCATTGATATATGACAAATACACAGAAATAGAATAGTGAAGCCTGAATAAGCTGTATCTTAGATATTTTACATAGTGACTTAGAGAAATTTCAGATCAAAAACATTTAATTTTAAGAAATTTTAACCAGGCAGCCTTAGTAATTCATAAAAACAGCTAATGAAAACAGTGTAGAATATTAAAGGCAAGTACAATCAATAAAGTTTTGGCCTTGAAGATTACCAGAATATGAGGATTATAGAAAGAAGAGATTTTATGAAATATTTAAAGCAAAACTGATTCAGAGTTATATTTCTCAGCAAATGCCTGGTCTCTTGCCTCTACACTGACATTAAATTCTTGATCTATGACCTCAACTCCTTGAGAGGTCATACATAGGGCTCAGTGCTGCAGAGAACTCTGAGCAGGAGCAGGTGGGGAAAAAACTTCTTGAATCACAACATATCTTCAAAAAACATAGGCTAAACTGTGGATGGCCAGATGCAGCCATGTTAAAGTGGCCACAGGCTAGTCCACAAAGCTGACAGATTTGGCAGAACTACCCTGACACAGCTTTACTTATGGGCAGTTGCAAAGGAAGATGAGGCTGCCCCCGAGCAGTGAAAATGAACATTTTGCCATTTTCCATCCTTTTTATGCCAAACCCTGGTTTCTTCAGTTTGCTTGGTATAAGCAATTCCAGACCTGTAACAAATACCAGAAACAACTATTCCAAACATGAAAGACAAAACATCACAATATATTTTCTTAGAAAGGATTTTGGAATTTTCAAAGTCAACGACAGTCATGAAACATGAATAATTTTGTAATTTTTTGTATGACTGCCAATTTTGTGCTTAATTATACCTGTTAATGATTTTAAACTTTTACTTCTATGAAAGTAACACTCATGCTTATGTCATATACTCACAACTACAAGTACCTGTAACTACAGATATGTATCACATTTGATTTACATCATCTATAGTGAATGCTTTTTAATTTTTTGTTATTTTATAGAAAAATTATATTAATCATTTGTTTTTTAATGCTGTTTCTGAGAAGTTATTAAATTAAAATTTTGTTTGAGAAAACAAACTTAGGTGTATGTTGTAGATTAATAGAAAAACATTGAACTTTTAATTCCACAACTTAAGAACTATTAAGTCAATTCATTAATAAAAAATGGGATGTTAAACCTGAAAATATAAAATGTTACATTTTTAGAATTACAATGAGTTTTGAACAGGTACATACCTCTGAAATACTAAATGCTCTTTTTTGTAGAGTTTGTTCTGATGTAGTGAACAACCACGTGACTTTAGGTTTTGAGTGTTCTTGACACAATGCAGAGCATATGTAAACTCACCCAGAGTTCTCCACTCTCCCACTTGACTTACTGAGTCTGTTCAGATTTCTTAGTAGCAGTTATATTGTAAAATCACATACCTCTCAGTTGTGAAGAGGTAGGTGGGAATGTAATTCAGAGATAAGTACTTGTTTGAAATTTAATTTAATTTCAAAAATGTAAAATTCAAATCAAGTATACCTATCTCTGAAGTACTAAAAGTCAGAATACTCACACTGAGATAGAGAAAGAAACCACAATGGTTCACAAAAAAGTGGATTCTTAAGCAGAAATATAACAAACTAGACAGGTACTACAGCAAGTGAAAGATGCAATCAAGCAGAGTTTTAATATAATCGATATCAAGAGGAAAAGTCAATGGACTGGAATAATGGGAGAATTGAGTGGAGTGGACCAGCATCAAAAGAGATTTGACCAAAATTAGGACAATAAAAAAGGGGGGGGGGTACATTATTCTCAGCAGGGTACATCATTACCCTAGACTACCTTTAAATAATATACAAAAGGGGAATAAGACAGCATGTAAGTACCTGTGAAGCCATGCACATTCACAGATAGTGGCATAACAGATATTCAGGGTCAGAGTGTAGTGCACCTGTATTTATAGTGGAAGATTCTCAAAGAAGGAGACAAGTAATAACTAATGACTGGACATGCTTCTGGGATTAAGGCTCCTTACATTTTCATCTGAGAAGGCTGGCAAAGTCACAAAACCAGTCTAGTCAGTGAGGATGGGCTCGATAGCTCTAAGACAGTGCAATGGTAACACCAAAATAAGTTAAGAAAATATAAAAATATTGCTGTAAAGTGTTCCCAATCCTGAAGCTATGAGACATTCTATGGAAAATGGTCATCTCATCTCCAAAGTTTTGATTGCCATGCTAGAATGTGCTTAAGTGGTAGTAAAGGTACCCATCGAGCTACCATCAACCATCAGATGTCATTCTCTGTGTACTTCCAAAGGGTATCGTCCTCTTATAAAGAACTAGCACAGAAAGTGCAATTTTGTCTAGGACAATTACAAGAGTATATGTAACATGGTCAAATCTAATCAAATACAGAATCTTATATCATAAAGGGGAGGCTGTGATTATTTTTTTAATTGAATGACTCCTCAACCCCAGATACCCTTGTAAAGTTTAAAAGGATGTTTGGAAGCATAGTTATACCTGGGTTACCATGCACAACATATATTTGGACCCAAGTGGTAACTAAGGATTTAACAGATATGAACACACCTGCTAAAGATTCCACCTGACTTGAATAATCATAACAAGAAACAAATGGAATCCAGGAGCTGAAATGATAGCAGTTTGGTGATGTGTAACCAAAAATTCACTTTTATGATGTTTGGGAACATCACAGTAAACAGGGAGAATCAATTTCATAAGCCAATTTGTAATGCTGCCAAAGCAAAATCTGAGGAGTGTAATTCATTGTAAGGTATAAACAGCCTTTTATAAGACATCTCAAAGATTCAATATCTGGGAGATAACAATGAATAGCCCTAACTATAATCAGATTAGCCAGTGAAGTTAGTACTACAGGTTTGGGTATGAAGACTCAATTTGCAAATGTTATCCATAGTGTTTAGTTTGCATTGTTTTTGAAGGATTGATATTAGTCATCCCTACATTTACTTCCTTTTTTGAAAGTTTTTCTTGTTTGCCTGTTTTTTTAGTGTAGTGTTTCAACAGACTTAGGAAGGTTGCATTTATAACGAAGTTCAAAATCAATGAAGTTCCAATAGCAATATTTATTGTTTATCTATTATTGGCTGGTATTTCCTGTTTCACCATGTACTTAAGCTTTTTAAAGGAACACCAAATTTCTGTAAAAAAAGCTAACTTCAGGGAGTAATGATAACATCGTTTACGCTAGAATTATGATTTTTTAAAAAAATTATTACTAGTTAATAATACTTATAAAAGAAGATACTCCATTCAAAACTGTGTCATCTCAGTGAACTTGGTTGACACCATTGTTTTGGTTTTTGAGTCATCATGTAATAAAAAAAGAAGCAGAAGAAAGAACAAGATATTCAAACTTTTTGCTATGATATTTAAAGACATTCCCAGAACTTGCGACTCAGTCTTTATATAGATATTATTATAAAATAAAACACTGTATAGCATTGTAAAGTTCTGATGACCTATTAAGGAGATATTTAAAATACCATTTCAATTAACAATCCGAGCCATCCCAACATAGGCAGTGCTACCACCTGCCTAGTAAGTAAAAAGTCTTCTGAGAAAATAAAGGACATGAAGCATCAAGGGCATAGATATAAGACTGTGATGCAAGTAATAAGAAAATACATGATTTGAGATAAAGATGATTAAGTGAACAAGTCACTAAGGGTTCAAAAGAAGGAGAAACCAAGAAATTGAAGACTAAAGCCAAGTCCCATTCCTGACAATTGTCTAGGAACTTGGTGTCACTGATGATGATAGGCTTGGAAGAGGCCAATGAACAATGGAAATAAAAAAGATTGATGGCATCTGAAGGTGGCAGACAGTTATGAAAGAATCTAAGAAGCCAAAATCATGAAACAAAAAATATAAAGATATAAGCAAGTTGTTAAGGTGTTGGAGAAAAACAAGATATTATATGTCAAATGTATCAACTCTGGAATGTAGCCCAATGAGATTGATAGACAAGTAGGGGTGCGAACATGGCTTCTCAGATAGATAAATAACTGGATAGGAGGTAGGCATAAAAAGAAGAGGTTCTCTCAAGACTGACTCAGGGTGTTTACTCCCAGAGCATTTGGATCTGCAACTGGAGATTAATAAAGTAGAAGATTTTTTTTAATGTAGCATCAATCATCAGACAACCCAGCATTGCCATTGAAAAGCCAAAAGGTAGAGAGTCCACTCCATGAGGAGATGCCAAAATGTTCATCATACTCAAAAAATGACAAACGCAAAAGGTAAACATGTTGAAAATGAAATTATAGAAGTAAAGAAGCTGCAGTAAAACAAAAGCTAAAGAACGAGTATTGGCCTGCTTGTTGATATAAGCTACCACTTTAGAATTTTTTGTGTGAACCAAAACAGAATGGTGAGATAGAAGGGGAAGAAACTTGAGACAATCACATTGAATAGGCTAAAGTTCTAACATATTAATATGAGTTGTTGATTTCTGAGGAGTCCATGAACTCGAACAATGTTGATTCCCCAATACAGTGCTCCTGTCTTAACCTGTTTGGAGATCTATAAGATGGGAAGAAAAGATCTTGCTGCCATGAACTCTTAATTAAATCAAATTTAGAGAAACTAAAATAATGGAAGAAATAATCATATGCAAAACAATGGGTCTGAAGTCAGATGCCACTGAAAAGCAAGGCTCTGTTAGAAGTGTTGCAAGTGATTGCTCCCCAAAAGATTAACTTTATGAAGTAAAGTCATCATTCCCAAAGCAGAAAAGATGCCTTTGGTGGTACGTGTGGAAGACAGAAAAGTAAGTACATGAGGCTTCAAGGTGCTTGCAACTCCATATGAGAAAGCTAAAGTATTTCTTGAACTATGCAGATCCAAAAACCTTAGATGTACCAAAGATTATGTTGGTACTAAATGGCATTTGCAGTTATGGATGATCTACTCAAAAGATCTAACCAGCTGGGTGGTCAACTGAGCATATGTAAGAAACTGAAAAGTCAGTGTTGAGTAAATAGATAGGACTAGCAAATACTTTGATAACATGACAGAAAACATATGGAGCAGAAGCCAAGGGAAGGGTAGTGAACTGTTGAAATAATACCCCCAATGGCAAATACAAAGAAAATGATAGGATGATGGATTAGTGGGGAAATTAAAATAGGCACACTGTAACTACCTTTGTCATCCAAGGCAATTTGGGCATTAGTGGCCCAAATACATTGATCAATAAGAAATGATAGTGCAGCTATTAGATGTACATGCATATTAAGAACTGAAAAATTTCTGATACTGGTAGAAACTTTGCATAAGAGTTAGGGTTGGTGACTTCAGAATTCATAATGAGCAAAATTAAAAGCATTACTGGAAAAATGAAAATTCTAACTTGGTAAATGTTTTGGGGTGATGTCAGCTACAGTCAAAATGCTTCATCTAATAGTTTTAAAAATCTAATCAGTAGAGAAAGACATGAATAATAAATCAAACTAGACTATAAAAGAGTATAGAATAGTATATGTGTGTGTGTGTAAATAAATAACGAAACAAAATAAAAATTATAATAAACACCTGCCCAACCTTAACAAATGTAAAATTCCATTTTATGGTGTTTCCAACAGTCATTTAACCTAGATGGGCTAATGATATGCTTCACTAATCTTCAAAAAAAAAGTACGATAAACTGTTTAACTGTAGGGTATGACCTAGTTATCAAAACATTTTTTTGGTTTAAATTAAACAAATCATAATCTGTTCCTAGTTGAAAAGTCATTTGTATACTAAGTAGCTTTCAATATAAAGCTTGCATCAACATGAAATTTAGTGATTTTTTGTTGAATAATGGAAAGTCTAGTTATTTTATGGACCATTACCTAATGGTTTTCACACTGATAATGTGTGATTCAAAAATTTTTGTCCTGCTAGGTAATGAGGTCATACTCCATTTTTTTTAATAAAAGCAGAAATGAAATAATTTTCAATAATATATGTATAATATAAAAGTTCAAGGCAACAGTACATAAAGCGAGTTAAAAGAACAGGAATTAATATATGGCATGTTATTTTATTCCATGTGAAACTTAATAGCATATAAATTAAAAACTTATTTATTATCAACTCTACAGGGTATAATATGTATTGTTACAACATTTCACGAGGTTAACCTGGCATCATCAGTTATAACAACTACAATGAATGAACTAATAACCTAAGTAACACAAAAACTAGTGGATGGATACATTGGTACATTAATACATCAGCTAGTTTCTGATGTTACCTATTTTTTGAGATTACACACCGTAGTTATATTTGATGATGCCATGTTAACCTGATGAAACATTGTACCATAGTTACTATACTATGTGTATCTGATTATAAATAAGTTTTAAATAACAGGGTACTTCATTTAATTACTTAGTATAGAAATTAAATATGAAACATACAACTAAAATGGGAATTTTGTCTGTACAAGACAAACTTAAATTCTATAATATTGAACTATTTGTTACTAGTTAAATAAAGTAAATGATAGCATATCTTTCTAGCTATAAAATCAAATGGATTGTACTTAAAATGTATATAGATTACTTCAAAGTTCTAAGAAGAATATGTCAAACAAACTATGTCTGTAACAAGGTCTTTCACCAAATACCAGGGCTTAACAGGTTAGCTGGATCAGGTGCTATTTATATCATCAACTTTCATGAACAATGACTAAGTGATTATATCTTAGCTAGTAATATATATAAAAAAAACTAAGTGATGATTAAGCACATCATGTCAGTTATTCAGTTTCCAAAGAAAAGGTTAATTTGAAATTGCCCAAAATTTGTTGACAACTAAACTTACTTGTACATTCAGTTGTATTTCATCAGCAATAGTTTATGAACATGAGTTATAATAAGGAATGAGATTTTTTTTTTCTGTTATGAGTGTGTAATGTACATATCTTGGTACCAATTAGATGAAGTGACATAGATTGGCATTATTGAGAAGAAAATCAGTAGGGAAAAGAAAAAATAACAAATTTTCTTTACCTAGTTTCTCTATGGACCAGTTGTCAAAACTTTCTCTGTCAGCTTTTGAAATGCCCAATTATTGACAATTCTCAGAAATGTTTTTATTGTTCTTTGTAAATTATTTGGATATCAATGACCATACAAATTTGATGAATGTTTGAAGATAATTCATGGACACAAAAAACGTATCTTTGGTGTTGGTTTAAGTAAAGAATAGTAAACAGTGTTTATAGAAAAGGTAAAAATAGATATTTGAATATGTAAACTATAAGCAAAAGAAATAACGACTTCAGGATTCTAGTGTGTACAATTACAACAAACACTGAACTAAATATAGTTGTATGTAATATTACCTAGTTTGATTCAATTTTGATTTTTGAAACAAAAGTATAATTCAAATTTATGGACTTGCTAGTCTAAAAATTGTTATCTCAATAGCATATATTCAGAATAATTTTTACTTTTATGCTGATCTATAACCCATTTCAAGATTCACCATTTTGAATTAATGTATAAAGACTGGGTTAAAAAATATCTTCTGATAGTGCCTATGGATAAAGAAAAATGAGTTATTTTAAATTTTACATAAAAGTATCAGTTGGAATTAAGGGTTTCAATATAAAGTATATTATTATCCACTTACTTATTCACACACTGTGTAAGAAGTTTGTATGCAATACAGGCAGAATCTTCACCAAGTAGATGCACTGTAGGATTGAGGACTGTTGTATTCAGGAGCTTGCTATTTTTCCCTAAAACTTGAAATAAATGGTTCTTATCAAGACAGTTGAATTGGAAAATACTTCCCAATTAACCCTTTTACTGTGGCTGAGATGTATATTTCCCAGTGCTTCAATCCCCTCACATTGTGACTGGGATAAATACTTCCCATTGTTATTCAACATTGCTGTGTGGGAGTAAAATGAGTTGGAAAGTATTTATTGGCATCCCACCTAATGTTGATATATATGGTTTCGCTCAATGTTTTCCACTCAGCCCTTCAATAACCAACGTGCTAACCGTGCCCACATTGCTAGAGTGGCAAGTAGTAACCCTAATTACTATGTAAATATGCTTGATGTGCTTGAATCACAAAGCTTATAAGATAGTGAAAGTGAGACAAGTGATGTTCAAATGTGAGACAAGTGGTGTTTAAATGTGTGATGATGAACCTGGACCTAGCAGAGAAAGGCATAAACAGCATCGACAATGGGAAACATTTGTCCCAGTTGCAGTGTGAGGGGGTGGGAGCACTGGGAAATATACATCCCAACCACTGTGAATGGTTAATACATAAAGGTAACAATTCTCTCAATATGGTAATATGACATCAAGACAAATCAAGTCCTACTCTGGTTAAATGACATTAATAAATTGATGATCTCAGCTAGATCAAGGAACATGTGAAATTCATGTAAAAGGTCCCTCTACTAAGTTAAAGTACAAAAAACAAACAATGATATAGACTTGCAGCAAAAGATTTCCAAAAAATAGTAAATTCACTACTAAAGAAACTGAGCTGTAATATATAACTTTCAAACTTATAAACCAAAAGACAAATTTGAAAAGTAAATATATATATATATACAAAATATTTCAGCAAGTTTTACATGAATTCCTAAACTAATAAAAAGATGTAAAAAATTTGAAATTATTTTGATCAGAATGATCTTTAGAATGTCATAGCTCCAATTAGATAAGGTGTATTTAGTAATTAAGTTATGTTTGAAAACAAAGGGAAAGAACCTCTGTGCCTATCCTGAACACCAATGCAACAATACTTTATACAATATTCATATATGTACTGTTTGTCATCACACAAAGCAAATTGATTTTGTACCACTATTTCCAAACCACACAAAACACTAACTTTTCATCAGTTCTTAAAAGTAATTAAAAGTTAATATCAACCATTTACTTTATAATAGTTCACCCAATAAAATTATGAACATATTGGTTATGCTTTAAATACTACATTTAAACATAATTTTGAACGTATAGAATGTCACACCACAAAAAGACTTTATTCTTATCTTTTTCTGAGTTTTACTTCCATTACACTTTTTCCTAAGTATTTTCCCATCCTATTATCTTATCAACAGAACAACGAAGAATGAGCTTATATTACTATTTGATTTGAACTAATTTTAGAAAGACTGATGTGACTGTAGATATGCAATATTTTCTTTTTTACAAAACTTTTTAACAATTATCCATAATATGAAGGTCAAGCTGATGTTAAAATGTAACATGGAAACTTTGGTGAATAATTATGAGATCTATATGTCAACCAGAAAGACAATATTGATTTTTATTTTGAAAAACTGGTAATTCATCTCTCTACTATCATATGAATATTTGTACTTATTAAAATGGTTGCACTTCTGAGCTAATAATTAAATCTTTATGTATTACCATGTTACAACTTTAAGAAGTTACCAGTTTTTATATTTTTGATACCAATTTTCAAAAACATTACTAATTTATTTTATGCTATGAATGTATTTTAAATGAATTTTGATGATAAAGTACAGAAATAAGTTATCATAATAAAAAAAAAGCATTTCTCAATGTAAAAATTGGAATAAATGTCACCATAAAATTAACAAAAATATATATATAAAGTTAATTTGCAAACCTTTTTGTAATACAGAAAGAATGTTTAAATTAGTATAGAAAATAATAAGATGTAATAATTTACCATTATCAAAGTAAAATTTATGAAAGTCTATTCCTTCAACCAAATTTCCCAGGGCTTCAGGTTCAAAAGCTGTTATTTGGGAATCACAATATTTTCTGCAAAAGAAAAGTTAAAGATTTTAATGCTTTCATAAGATCAAATTTTATTAAATATTTTTCAAACTGATTTGAAACCTGTTTGAAAACCAAAAGGTATCAGATATTCCAATGTTATAATTAAAAAAAAAATACTAGCTGAAAAATAGTTTCAGTTTGGATATATATGTCAGTAATGTTCATAATCTTTTAATCAGTTTCATGGTAAATGTATGTTAGGTATATTGGATTTTTCCTCAAAATTATTTCATATTTATTCTCGTAAAAGCTTACTAGACTTCAAATGTACCTATTAAAAAGTTAACATACAAAATTAAAAAACTTCCTAATATCTTTGGAACTGAGAGCATACATGAACTCAAAACAAAACTTATATTCATTAATTGATCTCAGCATACATTTCAGAAGAGGAACTAAGTATGATAATTACATGACATAAAATCAAAATATGTAAATAATATTATCCTTTATTACTAAACATGTTCTATTCCTTACGTGTAACTTTCGAAATCCCCATTGTTTATAGCCTCTATAAGCTGCTCTGTAATTTTTATGATTTCTGACTTGCGTGCTGTAAAAAAAAAAAAAGACAGATAATTTATGGTAAAAATAATACGTAGTAAGGTACTTTAAAGGAATAATTAAAGTTGTTCCTTTGAAGTAATTATTTTCATAGCTATATTTATCCTGTTTCCTAATATATATATTATATAAAATGTAAGCAACAATCAGTTGACATATTACAAGTACATTTTCCCTTTGTATCATTCTAAAATGTTTTTATAAATATGCTACACACAAAAAGGTTTGAAATTTTAGATAAGAATAATGCTAGCATAATTACAAATTACTGGACTACAAGACTGGTTAATATTTTAGTACATTAAACACAGCTAAGCTTTATCTTAAGAAGAAAATAACTTCTATCATTTTAAACAAAACAGGGTGAGATGTTAAATACAGGATCCAGTTGTATGACAGTTGTATAAAGAGGGTTATCAGGTTTATTTCCTTGAATACATCCTGCTACAGACGAATTCTGTATACAAGAAAGTTTTGAAAGTTGTTAATGAGAGACATGCACATGTGAAAGGCTATCATACTTGTCTATGACAGGTGTATAAAGATGAAAAATTCTGCATTCATGCACAAAAAAGGTTATCATATTTAAAAGGGTGTTAAAGCTGTATTAATATAAAAACATTATCAGATGTGTGTATATACTTGAAGGTTGCTAAAGCTGAATTAATATAAGAAAAGGTTAACAGATGTGTGTATGTGTTTGAAGGCTGCTAAAGCTGTATTAATATGAAAAAAGGTTAACCCTATTTGCATAGTTGGGGATCAAAGTATATATGCATGATTTTTTATAGTGCCTTTCAACACAGTATTATGTATTTAGTTGACAATGCTGACATTAAGTACATAATACTATGTTGAAAGGCATTGCTGATTTAGCAACAATTTGTGGTAGAGGAGAGCAAATACCAGATACAACATACAGGCATACAGAAAAACTGTGAGTGTGTGTTTGTATATACATTTCAGAGGTTCTAGCGGTTATGCAAATTCAATAACACAAGCTATACAATGGACAAAAGTATTTTTATTTTTCATATGAATATCACCTTGCACTCACCTTGATGTCATTAATTCACACACATATTTTTATGTACAAATACTTTTGTAATATATCTTATTTTTTTGTACAATGCATTTGTACATTGTACTAAAAGCTTGCCATATTTTGCATAGATACACATAGTAAGTTCAAAATTATAGTCAACATTCCTTCTGCAATATGAGGTCAGTACAATGGATTGACACAATGCACATTTGGTATCTGTGTATGTAAAGGTTGCTAAAGTTGTATTCATACAAAAGAGACTAACATATGTGTGTGTGTGTGTGTGCCCCAATGCTGCTAAAGCTACATTTAGTGATTATACATTTTAAGGATCATGCATATATATGGAATTTTTAAAATGACTACATTAGATGCAAACAAATTCATTGTTAAAGAATAAAAAAATGAAATTTTGGTTTTAGTTTAAAGTCATTAAAACATAACTATTATTATTATTGTTTTCTATCTACTTACTTTGGCAAGGAGCAATGTAGTTTCATTGTACTAAATGTTTTGTAAAGTGATTTATTTATAATTTTTATGAAAATTTTCTGTTTGCTGTTTTAAACCATAAAGCTTTTCTCTTCAGTTTCTCATGCACTTCATCAGATAAATTCATTTCTTGATTATGGTCTTATAAACAGCAGATATTTTGTAATAAATAAGTTAAGAAATGTAAACTATTCTTTTGAAGACTTCATTTAGTCATGGGGGGAGGGGGAATCTAAGTATATGAATCTCTAATGAAATTGAACAAACTTTTCTTATTAGGAATCTAATTACTCCTTTAAAACTGTGTATGGAAAATCAGCTTGATCTAAGCTAATAAAAATTTTACTACTCATCTTTACCAAGGATTTTTTTTGCTCAAGGTCTATATTGAAGATTTTGTATATGATCAAAAAGAGATTTGGTGTGTTCAGTTTTAGCTAGATATTTGACAGTTAAGTGGCTTAGTAATTGGAAATCAGCTTCCTGGTCATAAAAACTGATTGATGAGAAACAGCTGATACTATCTAAATATGATTAATGACATACTGATTAGCCCTTTTAATGGTCAAAATGTGAAAATGAATTGACAAATAATAAAAATTTTTATGTTTCCTTAGTTTCTGGTTATTGTTTCACATATCAGTACTACAAGTCACAGAAAAACTTTTCCACACTTTCTCAAAATAGCCACTAGAGTTTCTAAGTGTATTTGCTTGAGTGTTTTTTATATAGCTTACTAACATTCATAAAATTTTCAAATCTAAGTTTCGATTGATAGCTTCCACCTTTGATAGAGCTGTATATCGATAGCAGTAGAACTCATCACATAGCAAATGATATGCA
This sequence comes from Limulus polyphemus, assembly GCF_000517525.1. Classification (NCBI taxonomy): domain Eukaryota; kingdom Metazoa; phylum Arthropoda; class Merostomata; order Xiphosura; family Limulidae; genus Limulus; species Limulus polyphemus. The sequence goes on from NW_013669224.1 coordinate 77,047, forward strand.
CTGTGATATAATAAGTTTCTTCTACAACTATAAATACTAAGTTGATGCTATCACCTGAGACTGTAGATTTGAGGATATCCTTAGTCTGCCACTACCCTACTTGTCTGTCTTATGATCTTAAGATGTAAAATAAGATATACAGTGAAACATTTCTATCAACAAAAACTAATGAGATAAATATTACACAAGTTTCTGCTTTGAACAATACACTATCTGTTTTTACAGAATTAGACAAGTTTCCACTCATATTTGATATCTTTCATTGTTATGTACCCACACATTATATTAAAATAGAATCCACACCTGCCATCCTCAATCAGATAGTGTCTCAGAGAAAAAGAGCACTCAGCTTACAAGTTGACACTTGTTCCCATACTTATCATGGAATGCAAGTGTTTCTTGTTTTCACAACACACATTCTAAAAGAAAAACAGTATCAAATTCACCATATAAGCTGCATGCTGGAATTAACTTTTCTTTCTCTGTGAGACATCATGAAAGTGCCAAGACTAATATATATGATATTGTGTAGTCATCTCTACATATTATGTGCAAGAGCTTGAAAATAGCTGAGAACAGTGTTGTGTATCCGTGAATTTCAGGACCTGAAGATCTCTCTCTTCCTGTGTGAAACATCATAAAAGTGGGAAAACTATTGGAATATTTACATCAAAGTTCCAAAACACTATACACTTTAATTCTAACTAATAAACATGGTATTTTGTATTCATCTCTATACATTATGTGTCAGATTTTGGATGACTGAGAACAGCAATTGATCTGTGAATTGCAAGACCTAAAGAGCATTTTGCTAAAAAAAAAAAAGGCATTATTTGCATTCAAGGAAATACATTTCTATGACAGTACTGAACAGCTGGATACTGTCATTGTCGAATTTTTCTTTTGCAGTTATTTTGCCTATGTTTCATGTTAAATCACCAACCTGCTAGAAGCAGGGTTGGGCAGAATTTATCCAGAATCAAATGTAAGAGGGTTGTGGATGCTCTGCATCATAAGTTGTCTCAAATCTGTTCATAAATGGGTTAGATAATAATAATACAAAATATTCGAAAAATAATTGGCCAATTATTGGCAACTAATTAATCAGTAATTGGACAATTTTCATATTTCATACTGGCACATCTATATAGTGAATATAAGTATATAACATGTGCTAAAGAAAAAGATTTATGAAGAAGGAAATGTATTACTTACGATCAACAGGACCAACATTATTAATCCTTATAGCTAAAGAGACAGAAAAAAAGACATTTCAGGGAAACAGTGGCATTAGTAACTACCTATTAAGTGGAAATCAGGAAACATGTGGAATTGCAATGATGCTTAATTCTTAATAATATATAAATAAAATTCTTCTACCTTAGATGCAAGATCAATATTGGATTCAAGAGCAAGCTTTCTATGCATCTTTTCTGAAGCAATTTGATAATCAATGCATTATATATATTTGAAAAAAAACATGATACTACTGGGTAATAATAAAGTCACTTCATGAGATAGGTGCATAGGAAAAACAAAAGACAAATGAGACTAACTTAATGGTTTTGTCTTTCCTCAGTGAGAAAAGTACCCACCTCGAATGAAGGAAGAAAGTTGGCCAGGCTCAGAATCAGGCTTGGCTACAGGTTTACTGTCAGGAAATGGAGCTTTGACTTTGAAAGAACAGAAAAAAGAAGAAAAAACCACACAAAACCAAATGAACAGAAGCAAATAAAACAATAAAAAAAGAAGTTAAGAAATAAAGTTTATCTTTTAATTAATGCAAAGTATAAATAAAAAGTTAAATAAGAAAAGCAACTTTTGTTTAATTAAAAAAAAGCAAGAAAAAGCAAGTACATAAAAATGTATATTAATCCTTTGCCTTCCAACAAGACAGATTCTGTTTGCCTTTACAACTTCACAAAATATTCAGAAATTATTGAACCTAACAAAATCAAACTGTGAATACGGTTTATAAATGAATGTGAATACATCTTAAATTTTTAGAATTTTCTAATTAATTTGAATGGTTATTTTTTTAGTGCCATTGTATATGGAAAAATTAATTCAAATAAAATAAAAATAAATGGCACTGAAGTAAGCTGAAATCCCTTAAAAACACATGCACAATCACTCTATATGTTCTCTATTTAGTTCTACAGGGTGGGCAAAAAGTCTAGGTACCCCCCCTCCCCTCAAATAAAAATAGTGTGCATGAAAGAAAGAATTTATTGCATATTGACATATTTACATATCTCATACTGACATAGTGTAACAAAAGGATTGATTAATAATCCAAAATGTTTGTCTGTTGGCCTTCATTTTCATGACTTAGAATGATATGTCTCCATGTGCGATGTGACATCTTCCTTAGCATATTAGGCATGACTTTGGTGAAACTTTCAACAATTTTTTGTTTCAAAGCATCAGTTTTTTCATGTTGTTCCTTTGCCACAATCTGTTTGGTGAAGCCACACAACAAATTATCACATGACATTTAAATAAGGGGGATGCCCAAACTTTTTGCCCACCCTGTACGCGTGACCATCATTATCAATTACAAGTTGAGGCTATAATGAACAACCACTGACTCAGTGAGGGAAAATGCATTCAAATATGTGCAGTCAAGCAAAAAACAACAACATCAGTTTTAATCTGTTATAATACTCAAAATCTGTTTCTTAATTTCATAAAGTAAAGCTCCAAACTCCAACCAAGATACAGAGAAGCACTTCATGTTGTTGCTGATATTACTAAAGATACGAATGTTGTTTGTTGCTGTCAATAACCAAGTATTAGCTGTAGTATTTCAAGATTTTATAAATTATATTACAATCATAAGTCATACTGTTTGGTTTATTAATGCACATCTCTACAAGATAAATAAAAATTCTACATAAAATTAAATAATTATGCTACTTCAAAGCTCTATAAATAGTAGCTTACAGGAGTAATTCATGATTTGAACTCAAAAACCACATGTCTTAAGCCACATCCCTAATCTTTTCAACACAACAAGACAAGATGCCAATACTTGATTATGCACACTCAAAGATACTTATTATATTGGTATATTTTTCGAATTAGATAGAAAGCCTAAAAAACCCCAACACCAGTTTCTAGAACTAAAAGATCTCTGTATTATCACTCAAAACATTTCCATATTAGATTCAGTATAAATAGATATATACATATTTGAATGGTTCTACTACAAGAATCCTCCCGCAAAGTATTAAAAAGTTTCGTAACTGTGATAAAGAATTGGAATACTTTATCAGTTAATCTTTAGTAAATTCAAACTTTGTATTAGAGGAATAATAGAAATTTAAAGTATTATTTTTTTACTTTCAAACAAAGAACATTCATTTCACTGTTATCAGAACAACAAAGCAAAGAAAAAATATTTAAACAATATATAAACTGATGCACTTAATATATAAGTAGCAATTTTTCAGTTTTAAATTTATGATATAAAAGAAGTTTATAGCTATATTTATTTTCAAAAACGAAATGAACTGATGCAAAATTGTTTTGATATTGTAATAACATGCAAAGGGTTAATATAAAAATTGCAGCTTAAAGTAAGAAATATACAAAAATATTTAAAGAAACATTGCAAACATTTTTAAAACTAATCACCACAAAAAAAATAAAAATAGATTTTGCACTATGTTTAGCAGTTTAAGAAATTGAAAATGTTCTATGATATTAATAAGGTACTTCTAGATTTAGAAACAGCATCAATGATAAGGTCAACAGAGATATTCACATGAGAGCATCAACCTACCTGAATCAACATGAATAACAGTTTTGCTTCGCTCTGGGCCAGAAGAACTACCATCTACGAGTTGGAGCAAGTAAGAAGGTAAAAGTGGTGAAAGAAGTTAAGAAAAAATAAAAGCCTTTAGATTATGTTACTGTGAAACTATTAAGACAAGAAGCATAAGTAAACCAATAATGAAGTAATTTCATGCAGTCGTAAACATGTTAGCTATGAAATTATTTGTAGTATATATTAATTAAATTGAGAAACAGTGAAATGACAATACTAGTACATTTCTCTGGATTGGGCTCAAGTATGATTTAAATTTTGACTTTACATTGCTTAGAATTTTTTCTCCAGAATATTTCTCCGTATGTTTACTCATGGCAGCATTGCACTGTAGAATGATGAGGAATGCCTTGAAAACCAAAAATATAGGTGCTAAACACCTCATCTGTTGCCCAACAGCTTGTTTCTGCAACACCATTCCACTGCATTAGCAAATTCAAATTGTTTAGGTAATATGTGGTTAACTTTTTGCAATAGGGGAAACTGTCATCATCTATGAATAATAATTTATTATAGTGTGCTGTAAAACCAGATAAATTATTTTACATTTAGTCTGATTCAATGTCTTTTCTCTAATATTATTATGTCAAGGTTTCTTAAAGTAAGATTACAATTGAAAAAAATAAATACCGAGTTGATTTTTCATTATAAGGGTTTGTTTATAAAGAAACAAACTGTGGCAAACCTTAACTAAGCTAATTCAGTATCATACTTTCTCTAAAACAAGTAAGATGAAGAGTAAGACAAGTTGTTCTGATTAATAATAATTAATCTCACAGAAAATGTGAAGGCATTTTCCAGTAACAATTTATAAAGTACATGTGCATATGTATCTAAGTTATCTAATACTCACAGGCTGTTGTAGCTTAGATAAAAATACAAGGTTAATTATATTATTGGCTTATGTTCATATAAATAAACTTGAAAAAGTTATCATATTGAAAAAATATAGTCAAGTTTCAAGTAATTT
>NW_013669224.1:82782-89823 GCF_000517525.1 Limulus polyphemus
ATCGAATCTGAATCACTTGAAAAAACACGGGGGTGCTTAACTTTTTTCCAGGTGTATATATTACTTAAGTAATGGGCTTGTGTATGGTTTAAAGGTAGTTTAGCTGCACATATTTACATAAAAAGGTGCAAAATATTTTTCCCATATTTAAAAAAAAAAGTATTTTTGAGAATTTAACTCACTAAAACTTTGTCACGCAAAAAATATGAAATGTGCTTGTCACTACTGAACTTCTGTAATCCTAATTACACAAAAGCTACAGTATTAAAAAGCACTGCATGGTTAAATCTGTGGATTATGTTTGCTTTCTTGTTTTGCTATAAAGCAAAGTCACACTGGGCTATCTGCTGTGTCCACCATGGGGAAAGTTGAACCCCAGATTTTAGCACTGTCAGTCTATAAAAATATTGCTGTCTCACCTGGGGACAATGAAGAAACTGTAATATGTTTATAGTTGTTCATCACATATTTTCTTTTGCTACAGTAGAACTGCAGTTTCTTTATTAGTGTTATAAACATCAGTAAACAAACTTGTACCATGCATTGTGATTATAAATAAGAGTATTCTAGCAATCATAATTATAAGTAAAATAAACTTGTAGTTAGAAGGCTAATGATGACATAATTTTACAGTAAGAACAAGTAACACTACAAAATATTGTAAAAAAATCAGGTATAAATTAATTTACAGTAAATATGTAATAAAACTACAGTAAGAATGAAATATATCAATGTTAAACTTGCAATAACTACTACAATGTTGATATGCAGTTTAGAGTTACAGTTGAAACCAATCTAATTGTACCCTCTATAAACTGCAATATTAATTATTTTTTTTGCAATAAAGGTACAGAAGATTTTTTGTACAGTTGGATATCAAAGCAAAACAAATAAATAAATAGAGATAAAGGTATACAGAAGAAAGAATGTACAGAATGATACAAAAATTAAAAATCTCAATTTATGATGAATAGATATTTAGAGACTTTAATATTGAACATGAACATATGAAGAGTGTCAAAAGTGGTCATACATATGACACCAAAACTGTTATGATACACAAAGATATATATATTAATAAATAGCACAATAAAAAAAGGACTGCTGTAAAGAATTTAATATAGGTCAAGGTTAAGATTAATAATGAAAAATGCTGTTAAAAGAAGATTAATACATGAATATTATGTAAACCATGAAATAAAGACAAACTTTTTCATCTGCTTTACTACCATGGTGTATATGACATATATATATATATATTTCTTCAGCATTAAAAAATCAAAGATCCTGGTAAATAGAAAATTGTGAACAGTATGATGTGTAAAGCAAAGCACAAGAAACTGTTATTTTGTGGTGTATGTATAACATGCGATACGGGTATCTCTTGATAGGGTAAAGTATGATACATTAAAACTTCATGGTTGGCAAATAAATGCAGACCTTGTACTTTTATGAAAGGACTTAGTGGACTTTAAACTAAACAAAACTAAGCTAAAAAACTGTAAAATTCACAATCTACAGTGTAATAATTTTTACATCTTAGCATACCATAGTTTATCATGAAATTATTTTCTTCGGATTTGTATTAAAATTAAGTTTCATTTTACATTTACATGAATCACACCCACACCCACACACATATATATAAAGGTCTGTATTTATAGTAGAAATAAATATGATTTTTGGACTATACTTGAGAACACTGTAGTTATAGGCATAGTAAGTAAGTACTTAATGAATAAAGTTTGATATTGACAAAAAATGTAATTCTGGGAAGATTTAATTAAAATATGAAAAAATCAATATTAGACCTACTAGCACAGAAGTCTAATTAAAACAAGTCCTAATAAAACCAAAAGATACTATGAATAAAAATTACCTTTCACATCTTCCTCTTCCAGAGTTGTGCTGCTATCAGTTGATTCTTTTACTTGAGATCCTTCACTTTTTTTGTTTATAATGCTACGACCTAGTATGATAATGTAAAACAAACACACTTATAGGATGTATTCAATAATCAAGATTGATTATAATCCACAATCATATATATAATTTGAAAAGATGACCGAAGAACCTACTTCAAATGAAAAACATTTGGATTACCTAGAGTAAGGCAACTCCATAAATTAAAATCACTTTTTTAATTTTATTATATTTAAGTTCCTAGATTACAAGCTTATATTTTGTTAATACATAAAAGGAGAAAAAATATTATATATAGTCATATACAATCTGACTACCTAAAAAAAAGTTAAATCACTTACAAAATTAATTTGAGATAGATACTCACTAGAAAAGTTACGAGTTGCCAACATTGTAGTCAGGATGGCTCCCTGTAAGTTGTAGAAAATCAAAACTAAAACATTTACACCCTTTGAGCATTTATGATCAAATATTATCCTTTTTTTTAAATAAATGTTTAGAAAGTATTTCAGTTGAAGTGTGGTAACTAAAATTATACATACATCTTGTAGAAAGAAAATGTGTTTTACTCAGCTTAAAGCAATACAGGAGTTAAGCCACTTTTTCCTCTAACTGCCTGGACTTGGTTAACACAAAATGTCAGAAGGTGTCTTGTTTAATTTTAGCTCATTTGTTAAGGAGTATGGTCTATAACTGGATTACAGGTGTTAGTAACGAATTATGGTAATGAATATGACTTTCAAGTTTATCCCAAAGAAACTCAATTTGATTGAAATACTGTGGTTGTGCTGGATAAGAAAGTGACTAAGTTACTATCAAGCTTTTCAAACTAATTCCCAACAATAAGAATGAATGGTGGATTGTTTCACAATGCATGGAGAAGCACTTGCCCATTAAGTTGAAGATGCAGTGTTAAGGAGTACGTAGTACACTGCACTCTGGTGTAATACAGGTAGAATTTAAAAGATTAATTAAATATGTATGCTTGTAGGTTTACAACTAACTGTAAGGATTTGTTGTGATAGTATTCCAGTGTAATGTAGTGACATCTAAATGAGATGGGTGTTTTAAAGTAAACTTTATAGAAAAAGTGTTGATGAAATATTTGTAAAGGCATTAATACTATCATTAATTACTCTTTGAAATAGCCTTTATATTTACAGTTAGATATATGGTCATTAAATGTAATGAGGCATAATGAGATCTGATTGTTGAAGTAAATGACAGATTTGATAATTATTGTTTGAGCTAAGAGTTTTCATGTCTGTATGGTATAGAAACTTATGTTAGTTATAATATAACCACAGTTCCCTTAATTGATTAAATAGAATGTATGTATATAGCTAATTGACTGGTGGTTCTGTAGTGACTACTTAAAGTTTAACGTTTTAAGAGTTATATGTTACCTTTAAAGTAATAGTCAATGCATTTATTTTAGATAAAATATTTTTCACCTAATGTTGGTACTATTACTTTCAAGTGGTAGTTGGCATGTTGTTATATGTATTTTAAGAAATTAACCATTGATCTGTTACAGAGTTATGAGTTTTATTAAACACTTTTGTTTTGCCATGTGAACACAGTATGGTCAAATCTTAGAATAGTTACAAGTGCTCTGTACAGTATTGTGTTAGTATGCTGTTCTGTATGTTAGAAATGCCAATTATAGACTAAAGTTACTGGTTGATCCTGAATCATGTGATAGGTTGCGATTTTGCTCCTTAGCTTGATTGGTTAAGGGGGCACATTAATAAATGATAGAGATATCCACATCTTTGAGTTAAAGTGAACTTTATTGAATTCATTACATTTGAATCAACCCATTACATTCAAGATGGATGTGTATTCCTAGGGATTGATATAATAGAAAGCTTGCTGGTACCAAGATATTTTTTTCTGACATTGAAATTTCTGAATACAGTAAGTTCGCTAGTTTTCTCTTCAGTGAAGAAAAGGAATAATTTCTAACTCTTTCAAGTTAGAGCTTATTGTTAGGGCCTGCTTTTAAAGTTGTTGATATTTAGTAGTGCTATGTTTAAATCTATAATATACTGGAGCTTGACTGTGATGCCAAAAATAGAAATTTTAATAAAATGGAGGCCAAATTTACTGTGACCAACAGTTAAAACTCTCTACATCTTGATGTTTGAAAGGATATATTGCAATTTGATCATGATCCCAAACTTTAGTAAACAATTTCACCATGATAAATAATAAATACTTGTGTCAATTTTTCACTTATTCTCATGGTTTTAGTCACTTGTTTGTAACGGAGGAGAGATGTAGACAAACAAGTAATTTCTTGTTACATGTACTCTTTAAAATATTTCATTTTTAAATAATTTTGTGTTTGTTTAAACATAAATTAATAATAAATATTTATTACAAAAGCATAACTGAAAAAACTCATAGAGCTTATAAAAAAAGTACTGGAGGAAAGGTGAATGAAGTACATTCAACTTTAGTTCACAAAGAAAGAAGCAAAAAGTTTTAAATTATCCTTTGTTTACTTATGTTTTGTTATGGTGAGATGATTTTTGTGCAGAGTTTATATCTTACAGAAAAAATAATTGCTGAAGCCATGCACATGATAATTAATTACAGTTAAATACAATTCTGATACAGATCTAATACAAATCTGACCCATATAAAATATTGATATTGTAGCTAATTATTTTTAATTCCTATGTAACTATGATTTGAAGTTTGGTAGCAATAGGAACTATTATAATTAAGTGAAGAAAAATTATTAAAAACTCATAACACTCTCATAAGATATTGCTTGTTAATAGCATACTCCTTAGAAAGTTTTTTAACAGTTTAAGTGTATTTAATTTTGAACTTTATATTTCTCCTTATTTTCTAAGGAAGTATTTAGTATACTTAGAGAACGTCTGTCCAGCTTCATTGTTCTGTTAACTGCATGTATCCAAAACTAAGCTATAGTCCACTTACACTTTCACATTTTTCTCAACTTTATAATGAGCAGTTTAGTATACTCAGAAAAAAGCTTTTATTTTGTTATTTACTAATCAGTTATTTATACACTCTGGCTACTTTTTCCAATGAGTTTGAAATCCTATATAGTTTTGAAAAAAGAAGAAGTAGAAGGGTCTGATTGAGGTGTTTAAGACTGTTATGGGAACTGAGAGTACTGATGCATAATCTTTTTCATACTTAATGATGAGAATGGTAGAAATAGGAGAAAAAGATTTAAATTTTGGCTAGGTAGGAATTATCTTCAAATAAGACAGCTTATTTTTCTAACAGGGTAGTTGGCCTTTGGAATGGGTTGTTTTCAGACATGGTGGATCTAGTTAATTTAAGGGAAGGCTTCATAAATATTTGAATGATAAGGGCTGGCATTGAGTGTTTTATTTTTTATTTTAAAGTTTAGTTTAGTGGATGGGATGACCTAAATGAATCAACAAGTTCCGTGTTGTCCTCAAAATATATGTATACAGTTTTAAATGCTTCAAGCTTGACAAATAAACGTTTTTTTTTCTTACTACTCGTTATTCAGGAAAACTTAATGAATTCATAAAAATCACATTTATTATGATATACTTTAATAATTCACATCTACATGTTTTATAGATAAACTTTCACTATAAAAAAATCGTTTTATCTTGTAAGTTAACCATACATAATAAGTAAAAAGAAAAGTTGATTTTGTTAAAGTTACAGATAGCAAAGAAATTTACAAAAAACTCTTAAATTTAATTCAAATTTTAAAACAATCTTTTTAACTACACACTGTTAGAAATAAATAAAATGAGATGTACACTAGCATAAAATTTAGTAAGGAAAAGACAGTATGCAATTTACTGTAAATACAAAACAAATATTTATTTTTATTAATGAAAGGCTCACTGAAACTTGTCAAAAAGTTAAAAACACACAATTATACAGGTATTACTAATATAGATAGTTTAATTTGTTCAACTTTTATAACTGTCCTGATATATACGGAACTAGGTATGGCTCATTAAACTAGAACTTTGAATATGTAAAACTATCTCTTTTTCTGAAAAACTTAAAAACTAATTTACGAAAAACAATTAATTCATTAAATGATAAAATAACAAAAACATACTAAATTTCTGAGATATATTTAAGTGGTTTAACGTGTTTACAGTTTAAATAATAAATCAAAAATCTTATCCTACCTTGAGTTTACGCCTAGCATTGAATTTCTTCAAGCATTCTACAGTCTCCTGGCGATGAAGAGTTGAGGCTACTCGCTCCCTCTGCTAAGTAACAGCAGAGATAAAAAAGTCAAACTATGGCCGCATTGCCATACACGTACATTATGTAAAATATCAAATAAAACTTTTTTGAGATAAACCATATACGTATATATATATATATATATATATATATATATATATATATATATATTGCATGTAAAAGTACTCAGCTACAATCAGTTTGCTTTTAGAGTTGTATGTGAAAAAATAAAACTCGATGCCAAAAATGTTTTTCAACTAAAACAATAATTATAGATATTGTTAAACAAATAAGAATTGAAATTTAAAGAATAGTAGCACCTAATTCATCCATCGTGCAGATGACAATCAACAAGAAACTGTTAAACAAAAGGTTCTTTTAACATATAACTGCTACTTACACAAATCCAGGGGTGCTTCAGAGCTTCAGAAGCTGTGATCCTCTTGGCAGGATTCACAGTTAACATACTATTAATGAGATTCTTGGCTTCAGGAGTAACTGTGTCCCATTCAGGGGATGGATACTAATTAAAACACAAAAAATTGTTTAATTTTCAAATTCTATAAGTTACAGCTCCTGTAAAATATTATATTGTTATACATAAAATGTATTATAAACATGTTTTGTTTGTATTATAGCATGAGTATCACATGCATTGTTTTAAGGTAATCTTTAAATGTTATTATCTTGGGTATGTTGGAAAAACACACAAAGATCACATACGTTTGATCCCCTAGTTTTAAACATGGATTCATAATCATCACAGCATAATCACTTTCCTTTTGGTTAAAACATTGCATAAAATTATGCAAATCTTTTCTACTTTTATGTCTTAAAAAAAGAGAGAATAGATTTATGAATTTCTGTCCTAAAACCATACTCTAACTG
>NW_013669224.1:90021-91915 GCF_000517525.1 Limulus polyphemus
TATATATATATATATGTATTTGTATGAAATTCTGAACCAGTTTTTCACATTCTCCTTACTGATGAAATATGTTTGTATTGAAAAAATAATAAAAATACATTTCTAAAGAGTATAATTAATACCTGAAACCATTGGTACTTGGTGATTCTCCATAATTCCAGAATTAAGGAAAACAAAGCCAATTGGATGTTTTACAAATATTTAACTTATTACGACCATGGTCTGCAAATAAAAGCATTAATCAACTACCTGATGATACTTTTACTGGTGAAATCATGGTTTAAAGAGTACTAAAGCCTGTATTAAAAAACTCTGAAATTTGAAAAAACATTGACATAATAATGTATATGTACTTTTTAGTAAAACCCTTCTTTATATATATTTATTACAGGATCATGCTAAATACTAGAATGTACTTACATCATAAGCTCCAGCCTTAATCTGTGCATATAACCTATGTTGATCTTCATCCCAGAAAGGAGGATAGCCTACTAGCAATATGTACAGTATTACCCCTAAAAGACATGAGGAGAACAAATATAGCTTCAGTTGTTACAAATTATAGTAAAGTTTTAAAATTACTAATAAAATATTGGAATTGCAACAACAATCTTAAAAGGCTTAAAAGAAAAACAACTACTGCTTTTTAATTTTCATACATTTCCTATGGACAGAAACTATTAAAGTATTTGAGAAATAAAGAAACAAAAATAAACAACTAAATTCATTTATTCCACAAGAAAAATTTGAATTTGGATTTATCTTGATTTTGTCCCAAACCCCAACAACCAAAGGTTAGCCAATTTTGATGCAGAATTTTAGGACATTTGTGAATAAATTTTTGTTTTACTTAGTATGTTCACTTTTGTTTGTGTTTCATTTGCTGTATTTATTTTAAGTTGTTCTCTGCAATACATTTCCAAAATCTGGGTTCTTGTGGATGCTACAGATTTATCCGTTGGATATCAGTAAACTTAGATAAAATACTAAATACTGGGAAAACAGGAAGATAATTAATCACCAGACTTTAGGAACAAAAACACAGTCCAGCCATTGTTTATGAATAATATCCCTGTAAATGTCAAAATTTTGACATAATCAACAATGTCAGTATTTTGAACTCAGAAAAAAAACAATGCTATGCAAAAAATCAAATGACCACTTTTGATAAAACAATTTTGACCAAGTATCAACCAATATTCTGGATCAACCCTCTATTGAAGAATGGAACTAGTCTAACACCAAAGACCAGCCTTGGGTAACTTCTTTATTCACTCTTTCTAGTTGAATTATTTTTGTTTTTTTTTAACATTTATCAACTTAAGCCTGTTTTTTTACAGCAAAAAATTTAAATAATGATTAATTAAATTTTTAAAAAAATTTATTATGACAAAATTTAAATTTTAGTTGTTAAAATTAATATTAGTTACTACATAAAACCATTAACGTTTCAATCATCAATAAGGATATGCTTCCCTTCAAGTGGCTGAAAAGCATCTTTGTTTATTTATTATTAGTTAGATGGGTTTTTTTCAGCTGTTCACTGTTAGCTGGCTGTTTTATTGTATGTTTATATTTTTTATTAATGTTTTGTTATAACCTGTTTGCCTGATAATGCTGAGTTAACTCAATGAAATGTACAAAATAAATTTATTTCCCTTAACCCTCAACTTTACCATTTTTAACTTTCAGTTTATTGTACGTGGTATCTTTTGTATTTGACATTAATTAATAAATATTGTCCCTTAACATACACATCCAGGCAACTACCTTAAGAGGTTGATTATTTACAAGAACAAGACATTGTACACAAATTCAAAACACCACTTATCTAATTAAAATAAAAACAAAAAATAATTAAGTAAATTACAATATTTATATATATATATATAAA
>NW_013669224.1:91999-104302 GCF_000517525.1 Limulus polyphemus
TATACAGATGAACCAATAATAAAGTAGCTTTCAGTGTCTATGGATAATTAAACAATGATGTGACACACATAATACACCATACAAATATCCATAGAAAAGTAGTAAAAAAAAAGGAATTTAGTACAACTTACATCAATATGATAAACATACATAATATAAACTGCAGATGAAACAATGACTCAATCAAGAAATACATGTAACAATTATGCACAAAAAATGAAGTATATAGAAAGCATCTGTAAAATCAACTTAACACTACACAACAAAAATTTGACACCTGAAATGGTATAAAATAGAAAAAAACATAATTTGATAAATATGAAATACCTTGTGATAGTACTAAAACATAACAAACATACTGATATATAAGTACATGCTATGTAAGGAAAGTACTAACCACATGCCCATATATCAACTGGTTTACCATATGGGTCCTTCTTAAGTACTTCTGGTGACAGATATCCTGGTGTTCCAGCAAAGCCTGCAAGATACGATGTATTAAATTTGATGTTTAATCTTTAGTAATAGATTGCTAATATCAATCTTTAGTTTAATTAGTAAATAACTGCCATTTTGATTTTATTGATTAATATGAAATATTCTTTAATCATTCTCAGAATATTTGAGATTATAATTGTTAATGGACTGTATTTTTAAACTACTCCTGTCTTTGATAGGGGTTTATGTGCTAGTATAAACTTCTCATGCAAGTAGGTGGTGCTCAATAATAATATTTAATTTCTCAGGTCCCTAGGTGTAATGGATATACTTGGGCTGAAAATATTTTTCTTTTTCATTAAATCATGCAATTATTCAGAGCTGTAGTTACTTCCTTGCAAATAAGTTAGTTGATACTTCTAGAGATGATGTTTTGAGTTTTGTGTCTTCATCCACACTTACTATTACTTTTACTTCAAAATGCAAAGTTTTGCCTAAAGGCTATGTAATATTATTACTTTGGCAGTTACTATTGCCTTTTTTAATTTATTTTCTTTAACTGTATGATCTTATAATTCTCAACATTAAAATAGATCATAAAACTACATATCTTCCAGAAAGCCTTTCCAGGTCATTATCAGTTAGAGAGATTTTTTTACAGTAGATGCCTTGTCCATCATCTTAAATCAATATTAAATTTAACAGAATTAATGGTGCACATCAATATAGCAACAAAATGTAAAAAAAGATTAATGATCATGACACCCTAATATAAAGAAACAAAAATTATAAGAAATGAAGAAACCTGTTTGTTTGCTATTAAGCACAAAGTTATACTATAGACTATCTGTTGTGCTCCAATTGAGAGTATCAAAATCTAATTTCTAGCATCATAAACCTTCATATTTACTGCCGAGTCACTGGAGAAGGAAGAAATTAGACAGAATACGAGGGAAAAAAATCTGTTTTAAAATAATGTTGGCTACTGCTGAATAAGTTATAATTTTCAAAAATACTTCTCTAAAGTTCTCTATCAAAAGATTCCAGCATTTAAAAGACATAATATTCTAAACTAAGAGGATCATTTATAGGATCTTTCCCAAAATCTTTCTTCTTATAGTCAGAGATAAATATTTGTAATTTTAAAATAATCTCATGTGCCCCAAAGAATTGTGAAGAATAACAAGTAAGGGTTAAACTAGCTCTTAATTATTATTATATGTTTTACGTTTTTTGATTAGACATCTTCTGGGCTAGGAATTTACTCTGTTCAAGCTTTTGTAGAATGGGCAAAAAAAACCAAATACATTTATAAATAATGTTTTCTTATTACCATAAGTTCAAAACTATAGAAAAAACTGGTTCATGCATCTTCTATTTTTATACCTACTCATAACAAAGTTTTTCAAGAAACTTTATTTTCCTTCATCCTATATTTTTTCACATGTTAATTTATTACATGATTAATATTTTAAGAAAAAAGCTTTAGCCAAAATGTATCTGAAATCACATTACTAACCTACACTAACAAATACTGCTACAGGTCTATCCTAGTGTTGAATTCAGACACTGAATGAATTAAAAACTTTCTAAGTAATACCTTGTGATAGACAAAAAAAAAAGTGTGAAAATAAACAGATATAAAGGTAATTCAAAAGGAATACTTCAATTACCTCAATAGCATAAACATTCAAGAAACTGGAAAAACAAATTATTAAGTTATGGAACAAAAAAACGTTAGGTTTTGCTTTTTCTTAGCTTATTTGCACACTTTTGTTAGAGTCCAGAAATAGGTAGTAATAGGTTGTGTTTCACATTTTGACTTATGACTAAATCACTCATTTCTTTAAGAGAAGCAAAAACCAAAAGTTATTTTTTTGCCACTTTAGCAACATAATAGTGGGAGGTACAATACAGAAAGAGTAATTAGTTGTACTGAAAAGTTGATTTCTTTGCTCATCTACATGTAACAACACTTACCATACCAAGCTTGCTGGTCTCCTTGCACTTCAATAGCGAGACCAAAATCTGCTAGTTTCACAGCTGCTCCTTTAGTCTTGCTTGCTAAGAGGAGATTTTCTGGCTGGTGAAATGAGACCAAAAATAAGTTCAGTATAAAAAAAAGATCTAAATTTTTCCTTTTCACATATGAGAAGTTAAAACTAAAGCTTATTAAGTCAGTGATGATTTAAACTGTATCCACAAATGTAATATTTCTGAATAATTATAATGAGAATATATACTCCAACATGCATTTATATATGTGTATATATAATATGTGTATTTAATACATACTTCTTAGAATCGTAGAAACAGTTAACTACGTAATGCATCACTGAAAGTTTTGTGAAACATTAGTATTTCATCTTAGAGACATATATATAAACTCGAGTTGTTTGCAATCATAAAGTTTGTGAACAGACTACAGCAAGTTTTTTGTATTTTCATCCAAAGTGACTTAAAGCTGTGTATGTTGACAGACTCTTCTATAAAATTCCTTATGATTCTGATATTGGTTTTGAAGATGTTTCAGAACCAGTAGTGACTACCATTTCAGGTCTTTCAACTGGAAATCAAAAGGCAGAATAATTTGAAGGAGGAATCATCCAGTAGACTAAAATATAAAAATTATTATACAAAAAGTAAAGCCAGAATTTTATGTTTGAGATAATTCACAAGCTTCAAAACAATTTTCTTTACATGTAATAATATTAAGTATCCCTATATACCAGTTAATTATTTAATTAGGTATAGGTTATCTAGATAAGTTAACTCATTAGCAAACAATAACCATTATTTGCTTCAAAAGTTCCTTTGAAAGCATTATAAAAAAGGAAGTACGTAGATTAAATGTCTTTGTGTTTCACAACACGAGTAATTAATACATGTAAAATGATTTACCAAGTCTTTGAGCATATGTCATTTCTTAGTATCAAACATATAATATTAATCAGACTCAAATTTTTAAACTTACCTTGAGATCTCTATGGACCACATTATTCTGATGACAGTGATAGACACTTTCCAATATTTGTTGAATACAGTGGCTAAAGGTTAAAGGAAACCACATGTATTAAATATAAAAAACAATTAAGTACATATTAGTTGCCCTATAGTTTCTTGTGAATGTTATCTTTAAATGACATAAGATAATTTCTTTCTTTTATGAATAACAAATAAGTGACTAAATGTTATACAACTTAAATGGTAATGTAGTAAAATACTCTTAAAATAGAAGATATAACATTAGTTACATACTAAACTTTATACATAAAATATTGAAATCAATTTGACAAAAATTGAATGACAAGTATACTGTAATTATATCATATAATTGGAAGATTTTATCAACATTTGTTAATATCATGTCCTTTTAAAGAGACATTCTGCTTTGAAGAAAGTCTTTTTAACTAGCTGATTTATTACCGAACAATTATATTTTAGTTAGATATTTGTCCACCAGATGACAGAATTTAATACTGTGTTGCCAAAACCTATGAATAACAGGAATTTTATGTTTGATATTTTCTGGAAAAAAAAGTATAATTTTACTTATAATTATACTCCTAATATATCATTATTTATAAGAGTAGAATAAAAGTAAAACATATTTTAACGAAGAGAAACTTAATTTACTATTGTAGCTACCAGAAAAGACCAGTGAGAATTTATTCCGTGCAGGGTTCGTTATACTATGTTAATTATTCCGCACATGCTGATTTATTTTAGATAAATACGTATGTCTTAATTAATCTTAATTAATCCATAGATACTGATGGTACAGATAATGATCTATAGTCATTAGAATTACAGTAAAAACCGTTTACGGTGTTGCGCAAGAAGCTTCTTTATTTGAGTCTTTGCGCATGCCTTCCCTAATTTTGAATCGACAGACATTTAACCAAATTAGACGAAGTTTGCACTAAAAATTGATAATTTTATACCAAAAGTTCTAGCGTAAACACATGATACAGGAGTAAGTCAACAATTCCCACAAGATGATGAAAGCTTTCGTAAAGACTGGGTTGCCAAAAAAAAAATGTAAAAAATTGTGGTTCCTTATTTTCATCACTTCACCTATTTCGGTTATATATTTAAAAAATCACGAGTATAATTCGAAATTATCATTGTAAGCCTGTTTATCTTTTAATTAGATAAATTAAGTAGAGATAAAACCTGGTATATATACACACAGAGAGACCCTACACAATCTACAATGAAGTCAACAGAAAATAACTTGATTTGTTCTTGTAGTTCATATTCAATTATTACTGGTCACTCGTTTGAGCTTCTTATCTGTATGACGCATCCTGAAATATATCAATCTATTTGACGTGATATAATACAAGTAGTTGTCGCGCATATTAAATTATTTCTCGTAAGACTAGACATTTTAGAACGAACCACAATCATATAATTCAGTTGTGATTTTCGTACAAAGCGATTTAAACGCCGCCTGATTTCTCATGATACGCTCACTGCAATCCCTGTTATTGTGTGTATATATATGTAACGCAGAACTGCGATATGAATATTTAAATACTAATTCTAAACAGACACGTGTATATGTAATCCCTGATACGTTCTATTTTGTCATTGCAAGCAAAAGATCAATATGGTTGATCTTAAGGTACTTTTTATTCTATTTAACTACAATTATAACATATCTTACACTTTTATTAAATGATCGGTGTCAACAAGCGAATTTTTGCTTGATTTTTCACTTTAAAAATTGAGACTAAATCTAAGTTTATATTTTACTAACAATAACCAATAAACTATGTCTGAGGGAGATAAAAATAAACTATTATATCAGTTTCATAAGATTATCCTCAGTCTTAAATGTAATTATTACACCAGTATATAAAATTTAAATGTTTGTGAGTAGACAAACGTTATAAGTAGTCCTTTGTTTATTTGTTGTTAAGCGCCACCACCGGTATTGGAAGCAGATTTTTAGCGTTATAAGCTTTCAGACTTACTGCTGAGCCACTGGAGAGCTACGTAGCCTTTACTGGAAACACATAACATAAGAGTGTTGCGTGAATAAAACATTTCCAGCATGGGCAAATCTAAAATATTTTTCCAGATTTTCTAATTACCAATTTCAAATCGATATTTCCCCAAATTGGTACATCTTGTTACTCGACGGGCGTTTAATATGTCAGTGAAGAAGGGTTGGCGTTTTTTCTTATTGTGTTTTAAATGTTTTACCTTTTGGTTAATTATTATAATACATAAAGTTGTTATAAATGTAAAAAAATATATATATTTCATTTAGTGCTTTTGGCTACTATACACCCAAATACCATGTAATATTCTTTCTGCTAATACACATGCCATTCCCCCTTAAATATCAGGATTTTGTTTTTCTATCTAGAAACGGCAATTTTAAAATGCTAGGAGAAAGACAGAAAATATCATTCGCAGTATAGGTGTTCAAATGATTATTCAAAGCAGTTTAATTAATTATTAAAAGTTTTAGTTTTTTCTCTACGTATTTGTGGTATTAGTTTGTAAAACAGAATTAGTTTCATAAGTCAGTAAGTTACTCTTTATTTCTATATGGCTAGTTTACTCTGCTAAAATATTATTATATATCCATTTTATATATTATTCTAATAGTACGATAACACCTATGATAAAAAGAGATGTTTAGAAGCCTTGTAAACCGAAACGATAACGGTCAAGTGACTTCTCTCTCTCTCTCTCTCGTAAGAAGCGTTTCTTTTCATAATTTTTTTACTAATTTCAGAATAAGATAACATCTGATATCACTCTCTTACTACTTCCATATACAGAATTATTTTAGTTTTTCTTACTTGTTTAGAATTTTTACACTTTTTCATAACTTGACAACGGAAAAAATATGTGTATATAAGGTTATTAAACTTAATATATAATTTTTCCAAAATATACTTGTAAGCGGTCAACAAAATGTATTCCACTAGTCATCTGCGTGTAATTATTTTAAGAAAAGCCAGTGGGTATACAAACAAAATGCAGAGGTCTTTCATTATAAATTAACAAACAGACGGCAAATGATAAATTAACGAAAAGAAAAACATGAAAGTATCATCAATATGCGCTCGACTTCATTAGTCTAAAATATAATAAGTCCTATGAAAATTCGCATAGATATAAGACTGGTTCAAAGCGTTAATAAATAGTAACTATTCTTTTACTTTTACATAGATATAAGACTGGTTCAAAGCGTTAATAAATAGTAACTATTCTTTTACTTTTTATTTTTTTAGCTTGCAGTTCATTACAAAATTATGAGCCACCATAAATTATTTTTGGGTTGGTTGTAATTAAGCACAGAGCTACACAATGGGCTATCTGTGCTCTGCCCACCACGGGTATCGAAACCCGGTTTATAATGTTGTAAGTCCGCAGACATACCGCTGTGCCACTGGGTGAGGTACTTCTCTTTTGGACAAAAAGCTATCAAAACAATCGCAAAATGTATTTCCCAGAAAAATCACCATAGCTGTATACACATTACACATTTTACATTACCATTACACATTTTACACATTACCATTCATAAAAAAAAACTCGGTGAAGTTGAACTGTGCTCTAGCCCAATTGTTCCAGACTTACAACACTATTACCCGCGGTGAATGGAGTGCAGATAGCCCTTTATGTAACTTTGCGCTTAACAACAAACATACAAACAGACAATGGGCTATTTATAACGTTTGTCTACTTACAAATATTTAAAAAAGAAACACGACAAACGGTCTTATTGGAATAACCCAACTGGTAACAAAATTAATCGGTTGTAAGCACAATATGCAGTAACTTGTGCAATTTATAATACGTTACACTAGTGTAATCGTTCTTCAAACACGTTTACTTTCGAGATAGGTTATTCCCCTAAAACCTAACCTTCTGACGAATTCCTCTGCTATATCAAATTTAACATGAACTGTAATATGATGCTCTGAAACAAATAAAATCAGTTTGCTACATTCAACTGCACTGAAGACACTATAATGTTATTTGAACAAACTGTAATAACAATTAATCCACTACAGAGTGACAACTATATGTGAAAAAGGATATGATTTCATCATACAGAGAAATTTTATAACACTCAAGAGATTGTTGTATGACTAGAAATTCTTGTTTAACGGTTACATTTACTGAAACTATTTGCTGTGATATGTTGTATTGCTACAGTACCTAGGTATTGTAAAATAATTATTTTTGCCGCTTTCTATCAAAGTAAAAAGCATTTCCGGAGGAAAATACCAAATGAAAGCCGTTTTCTATCAAAGTAAAAAAGTATTTCCGGAGGAAAATACCAAATGAAAGCTAGTAAATAAGTGTGGAAAAAAAACTTCAATAACCAAACTATTTTCAGCAATAATGTGACGAAAACCAGGTTTTAAAAATGTCGTAAGTACTTTCCTTAAATCAAAAGTCCGCCTTATAGTTGTAAAAGTATTGGAACGGAAGGTTTGTTCTGATTTAGAAATGATTTCAGAGATTCAATCAGCCGAGTTTTTCTAATCCTTTTACTGGATTACTGTTATCAAACCCACGATGAAATCCCACGCCCTTCAACTTCAACTTAGCAATAACGGCCACCGTGTTAAGATAACGAACGTGCATTAAGTTTTAAAGTAAGGCTCTACTAATTAAACATCTACAACTAACTTTCAGTTAAAACTACTCTTTAGTTCAGTTATTCTTAATAATTTTCTTGCTGTTAAAATCAAAAGGTTAATGCATTCCAGATTTTATCTCGTTGTGCGTCGTTAAGCGGAACTTTACTAAAATAACATTAACGAAAATGCCGAGATATCTTTCTCTTTCCTACTTGCTGAAACGACTTACTCCCGAGTTTCACAAAAGTTTTTATGTTTAAGAAAAGCTCAAATACGATGTGCCCCTCGGTGGCGTAGTTGTAAGTTTATGGGCTTATAACGTTAAAAATTGGGGTCCGATACATGCAGATGGTCTATCGTGTAGCTTTGCTTGCGCATAAAACAAACAAAATAACGCTGTAAAGTCTATGAAACGTAAATAATTTCGAAACAGTAGCATCTGCATCATATTTCTAGGTAAACAGATAATCGTGTCATAAGTTTTTATGATGATATCCAAATCCAAGTAATGTGCAAGAGGATAAAACCTTGCATTTGTTTTTTGCAAAAGTATTACTGACTCTGATTTTTGTAGATTAAGTATGGCCTATAGAATAACATTCTGTATTATACACACTGCTGTATGAGATTTCTTAGCCACATTGATTATGTTCAAAACAACTTTACTATAGTGAACAAGTAGAAATATATGGGTGCTGGTAATTTCTATATGTAAGCTAAACAATAGCATGTAATTTCAGGTAGTCATTGTAATTCTCATTTGTTTTATACATATATATTGTTTGTTTTGTGCGTTAATGGGACGCAAATGAGGAACTCGCAGACCCACAGTCCGGCATGATAACTACCAGGCCACGCTTGGCCCTTAGATAATCAAAAAACTTAATTCAACATTTCATTGCATAACGTGTTAACAATTTTATTTTTATGAAAGTCTGGATAGTTAATCAATCATTTATACAAGTTTAACAATGTAGTATCCAAAACTATCTTACATCTTTCTTATAAGCTATTCAGTTCCTATTTTCGAAAATTCCTTTTATCTCACAAGAGATGATATATCATCGTTTAAAATACCATTTATGTCATGCTGATCCGTTACAGATTATTACTACTCTTGCATGGTTAACAATCAATCTTCTTTGGAACACGATTTTGTCTAAAAAATTTAGTTAAATAAATACGGTCTTTTGTAGCTTACGATTAAAAGAAGTATAAATTAAAACGAAAAAAAAATCGATCTTAGATTTCCGTATAAGGAATAAAATGCACATTTAGTGCATGGTACTATCTGTAAATCTGACAACAAAAATAGAATTCAATCTGCTTGAAAGTTATATCGTCGGAGAAAGAGCGCATTCTCGAAAACATGAATTAAGTCACAACAATTAACAGGTTCTGTTAAATAAACGAAATGTGTTAATACTAAAAAAAGATTCTCATTTTAGAAATATGAGACTGAATATAAAAGAATTTTTAAATTACCAATTTCCGAAGAATTTGAAAAATCATTTCCGTTTTTTTTTTCACCAGATAAAGATTTCTTCGAATGAGAATTTAAACACAATCTAATTTATTTTTTGATTTAACTTGTATGAAAACTTGATAATTAGCAAAAAATTTTTTATATGTTTTCTATGGCATTCAGGTTATCCTTGACATAAAAATTGCGACCTGGCATGGTGAGTTGGTTAGGGCGCATGATTCGCAATCATAGGGTCGCGGGTTCGAATCCCCGTCCCACCAAACATGCTCGCCTTTCCAGCCGTGGGGGCAATATAATGTGATGTTCAATCCAAAAAGAGTGGTAAAAGAGGCGGTGGGTGGTGATGACTAGTCTTTCACGGCTAAATTAGGGACGGCTAACGCAGATAGCCCTCGTGTTGCTTTGCGCGAAATTCAAAACAAACAAATCAATAAAAATTGTATCCTTAAAGTAAATAATTGGGATTAAAGCTGCAGCTGATTTTGTTCAGGTATCGCCACTTCTGTATCTAATTCCATAATTTATTACAGTCTTCTGCAAGGTACTGATGTTTTCCTTTTAGCTACTGTCTAAATATTAAGTTCAGATTTCAACAAAATTTCTGGTGTACTGGAAAGCTAATGTAATGACACTCTCAGTCATCGTTAATTCATACTACTACACAAGGATGTGTTAATGTAATATTATTTGTTATACGCGTTACTCCTGGATAAAGTATATTTATATTAGTACTGTTGTTACAAGTGCAAGACATTCGGGTTGTTGACATGATAAGAATTATATATACATGTTTAAACAGAAATAAGAAATTAATTTACAACGCTAGAATCCTGGTTTCGATACCCGTGGTGGGCAGAGCACAGACAGCCCTTGTGTAGCTTTGTGTTTAATTACAAACAAACAAGAAATTAATCGGGATTATATATAATTCACGAAGCAACGGCAATTTCCTACGGGAGTATACTTTCTAGTTTCGCAACAGATAAACTCATTTAAGTTTACTTTATCGTCCTGAATTGTGAAAACTTTCGGCTGCGTAGAATGTCAATATTTTCCCCTTGTGCTGTGAAAGATAACATATTGTTATATACAGTTATATAGCTATCGTTCTCACGGGTACGAATAGCCATTGTAGTTGACCTATGCTATGGGAAGAGTATTTAGTCTAAGGTTAAAAAGAGCTATAAAGAAACACATTTTTTTTTCTTAACCCTAACGGTATAAGACTCGGCACTAAATAATAAGATTAATCGTTATTAAATTAATAATAAGATTAATCAACAACTAAGAGTCTCTCATTTCAAAACCATGCGAGAAATTTAGTTCTTAATTTTTCAAAATCTATTGCAAAAAAAAAATAAATAAAAAATTCAACTCTAGAGAATACCGTTCTATATGTTTGTATAACTTGTGATTCAGGTAGTCGCTTGACCACAATACTTTTGAAACAACTATTATCATAACAAATTCACAAATTTGTAAAAATCATTTGAAAGTTAGTTTTCTCTCACGAACGTATAGAACATCAAAACCCACGTTGTTAGTTATGTAAATAACATACAACGGCTAGGTCTTCCTTGAAAGTCCATCGTGGCGAGTGGATCTTTGTGATTATGAAGTATCTTTATTAATGTCGAATCGTTTTGCAGCTATTGACTAGTCAATGCTTAATGGCACATTGTTTAGTAGCTTCTGTAATGCCATCTCAAATTGAGTTGAACTAATTTTATTCAGAAAGTTCTAGGCTCATGTTGCCAACTAAGATTATGATATAAACATTTCTAAAGTTAAAAAATAGGCCTGATAGGATCTAATGTATTTATCGTTACGATGAAACTTAAAAAACAACAAAAAGAAACTAAATGGTTGAGCGACGGAAACAGCCTTTAAACTTGAAGTTAACTACTTGAAAATTTAAAAAATATATATTTACTTGGATTTCAAGAGCTAAGTTTTAATTACATGCAACCACGTGTGAAATTTCACACCTATAGGCTGTATCACATATAACAACCTGTCTTCTCTTTGATTCCTCATGTTGCAGAATCCAGCCTCATTAGTCCTCGTGGGATACTCTTCCAACAAGTACGTTCTCAGCAGGCTGAACTATCATATATATAATTAGTACTTAAACAGTCAAGCAAAAATTAACATCAAAAGGAAAGACTGCGTTAAAAACAGCAAATCCAAACCTGTGATGAACGACATTTTAATGAACAAAACAAGTCCAAACAAAAAACGAAAATGAAGAAGCTGCATAAATTAAAAGGATTCCCAGGGTACAGACCATAATGTTGGATATAAAATGTGCCCTGGGTTTTGGAGGATACTGCGGAAGTAAGACCCGCATTGCGGTGGGGATACACCGTCTACCAGTCTCAACTTCCGTTCGCTTGTCTCACATGTTGAAAAAAGAAAAATGAAAATAAGGTTCTACCACTCGGGGTAAGTAAGATAAACTTACCTCCTGATGTTGGCATTCCAGCCCCTATTATAGTAGTAAAGTCTTAAATTACACAGGTCTGCGATGGTTTTATTGTCTTGAATTCTACAGTAATTCCTGTACGCTGAATCCGAAAATGATATCCATTTTTCTCCACCAGGTACAGATTTTACACAAAACGTCATAACGCAATACATAAGAGAAAGACCACAACACGTAGTTTTGAGACTAAAATACGTAAATTTCACACAAAAGAAAATCAGGATGAATGAGGATGTATATTCGTTTGACATCACTGTTCTTCCCTTTTCTTCAGT
>NW_013669224.1:105202-111988 GCF_000517525.1 Limulus polyphemus
AGTTCCTTCAAGATAATACAGTATCCTAGCATAAAACATTGGACAAAAAAAAAAAAGACGACTCTCAGTTCCTTCAAGACATTACAGTATTCTAGCTTAAGCAGCTGGACAGGAAAAATAGCTGTTAGTTCCTTCAAGATAATACAGTATCCTAGCATAAAACATTGGACAAAAAAAAAAAGACGACTCTCAGTTCCTTCAAGACATTGCACTATCCTGACACATTGATGTAGTGTTTTATGTAACACGCACTTTCTAATGTATCACTGAGACAGCGCGTCTACACGGCCGCTAAGTACGTGACACACCTCCTATTTGTTCTGTGGTTTTCTATCTAAAAACCCCTAAAACGCTCGCTAAAGAAAGTTCTCTTCTCGCGGTGTTACACGACATCATTCATCTTCTTGTTGTGATTTTCGCCAATACGTGAGAGCAAAAAAAAAAAACAGTTTAGGTCAAAATAACTATTTTTACTCTTATAGATTATTACTGTTTTCATAATATCAACATATCAAACGTAATTTGTCAGATATAATCAATATATTGGCCTCGAAGCTGTAGCCTTAGTATATGTTCTATACTCCATTTATTTTCGCTAAAATGCCATATAGCGACATAGGCTTCTTCTCCACGTCTTCGCTTGACGTTTTTGAAAGGCACCCTTACTGAAGCTATATATTTTAGAGAAAGGCTAGTGAGTAGTGTTTATTCTTGTCTGCACGATAACTCGAGGACCGAGTGGAAGTTCGTTCACGAATCTTAATACATCTTTTGCACGACATTTCCTGGAAATGTTTATTGTTTTATTCTGAAAGGTCAAAAGTCAACCAAATTTATTAACATTAGCTATCAAAAGAACTCATAAAACCAGAAGAAAAAAATCTCGAATGTCCACATAGATAACACACGCAATATTCTAAACTCAAGCTAATATAGAGTTTAACTTACTGCTCAATTTTTAACACTTGTTTTAACTAATAAAAATGCGTGTTGCATTCTGGAAAGTTGTAATTACGATTTTTTTTTATAATCATAACTTTATTTCTCTGTAGTATGTATAGCTATAGCAAAGCAAGTGATCTTGGTAATATTAAGTCGAACAGGTGCTTTTCATAAGCTCTCAAGAAGCGTAATAGGCCAACTACAGGACCACTAGAAAGCTTTATCTAGTTATTTATCTACATTCATAAAATGTGAGCAGCTGTTGCTACGTGTATAATAATACGTTTATAATTAACATTGGCTTTCTCATTAAAAAGGTTGATATAGCTATCTCGTTAAGGTAACTACATTTTATATACAGTGTCTGAGAATGGTGTTATCAAATATTGTACACTAATTATTACCACTTGTCCTGGATATGAAATACTTTTGACATGGAAGGCTCAATGTAATAGGCATTGCTTTGGCTACAATTAGAAAACATAGTATATAAAATTCAAAGGAAGATTACTTCCAAGCTGGCACAAGAATGCCAGGAGTCCAGAGAGTTAAGAAAAATTTTATTTTATTTTATGGGGCGCTACACATTCTTTGTTTTTCATAGTTTCTTTTTTCTCTAGCCCGCTTCTATTTTTTTTTTCCAATTTTTATTAAAGCAATAACTTGTGTTTTGGAGAGACCTTTTGAACTGGGATCCAATACATAAGGCCCCAGATGCTTCTGAACGGCCTTGGATACACTTAATTACGTAATAATGCGTGATTCCGTCGTTAATTATTTGTTCTCCCTCTTCACACATTGCATCATCTACACTGCAGCAAAGTTTTTTTTGCGCTTCAGTTGTATTATCAATCAAGATTTCATTATCGCTCATTTAGACATTGCCTAAGCACATGCTTGTCCAGGCCCGCCCTTGGTTACTTTTGTGGATACAACGGTATAAAAAAAAACATATTTGAAATACATTGATAAAAACAAAAGACCATAGGTGTCGCTGCAAAATGTATTGAAACACGATAATTTTTATATCTTAAGATTACAGCATTATCGAATTAAGTCGCGTCAAATGTTCAATATACTCTTCCTCTCTTTCAACAACAGATTGCAGATGAGACAGAACAGGACAGATAGCAGTACCAAGCATCACTTTAGTAACGTGCAATAACGTAATTGCGAATATTACTATTTGTTCAAGTATTAACTTTGGGTAGTTGAAACAACCTTAATAATCGACACCAAACTCACATTTTAACTGCACTTTCTAATTGCTTCACGTAATGTACAGGGTTTCAAGTTTACCATGCAGCGCCACCTGTGGTCTTTTTAAAAACTTATTTCGTCTCACTCCTGTATATAAATCGATTATGCTAAAACATTTAATTCGTAATGAAGATAATAGCTATAAACATAACAGAAATTTTTGTTAATTACTTTATAATTTTTTATACAAATTCATCTTTACCTAAAGTTGTTAAACGAATCATGCATATTTTCCTTTAAGTACTTTTTATTATGTTTACATGCATATTAATAAATGCCTATGTGAACCATTGAAAACAAATTAAAACGTTATTAGGTATTACGTTAAGCAATATATCAACAAAATGTACGTATTTATAAAGAAACATGATCAAAAACCTTACTTACAGATCAAATATTAAGTAGTGAAATGATTCCTCTTGAATGCTGTCATGGAGACGAACTGGAAAAGAAAACAGAACTCCAGACAGAATGCAATTAGAATTAATTAATTACTTTAATTAGGTATAGCTGTCATTACTCATTTATCAAGTTTTCTCCATCTAGTTTCTTTAAAGAACAAACGTTTCAATATTAATGTATAAACATTAGCCCTTGAGCGGATTCTTTGAACAAAGAATACGGCACCTGAATAAACACGCCTAGAAAATAAAAAAACTTTAATTGATACACAGATAGCAGTCCTATGCTCAGAATACAAGAAAGACGCTTCATTATACACACACGTATTGGAAATAATTGTGAAAACAATGAAATGAGTATAAAATGCAAAGATTATGGGACTGTTTCCACTCAATTGTATGAAAGTGAACTGCACCACAATGCTGTCATGTGTTGATATAGTTTACACTGTGAATGGCTACCATCCAACTAATCAGGCAGTGTTACAGCAACATAATACACATAAAAGTAGAGACAATCATACTATTCATATCAATTGTGTGGTGAATGCATTCGTAACATCTAGGGCAGAAATGCCGCATGACTAACATGTAGAAATCAGATTAAGGCGAAATTTCATGTTTCAGTAAAAGTTGTATGGAAACTCTTAAAATTGATTAAACTTGCCTTGTTTTTAGAGCAGAGCTACACAATGTACTATCTACGCTCTTGTTCACCACAGGAATCAAACGCTTGATTTTAGCATTGTAAGCATACATCTGATCCACCGGGGGTGGGGGTGGAGGGCGAAACTTTTAGGATGGTACGTAAAAAAAGCACTATTGATAGTAGAAGTTGTCGAGGTAGAAAGCCCAAACCTTTAAAAGTAATGTCAAGTATCTTGGGGTTATGTTCTTCTCGTCATACATGACAATTTATTAAAAATGTTACAAATGACCTAGCTATAAGTACAAGAGTGAACGTTAACACTAAGAAACACAGCAGTATGAAATGGCATCAATAGATATGTAGCTGCTCAAAACACTGCTTATAAGAGATAACCAAACCAAAAGACTGAAATGGGAACAAGACTTCACAAATAGGACGAACAAAAGTTAGAGGGGGGTGTTCTTTACATATGAATACAAAATCAAATTGTTTGATAACAATCAACGATAATTTGTTCGATGGCAGAGAGAAGAACGTTAACTTCGTCAACGTATAACATTTACAGTGAAGCATCACATAATGGAGGACTAGCAAACGTTTAGGTTGAATCTCAACCAATGGTGTTGGGAATCTACACAAAATTGATGGCGCCCTGACCATTCAGCAAATGTGGTTAAAGATACTTGGAGGGGGGAGGGACCGAAGGAACACTCGTAACCATGGCTTGGCCTGGAAAAAGCCCATATATGAATATTGTTAAGGTTGTGTGGGATTTTATGAGAACTGAGAAAATCAAACAGCAAACAAATAACTTGGCTAAATTGTGGAAGTAATACAGGACATTTGGGGTAACATTTCACAATCATAATTATTTTCAATACTGTATATACCTAGAAGAAAGAGAAATGTATCAGAATACCAGAATCCCTGAACTGCCCAGTAAAAAGTTTCAGAGTAACCGAATTATAGAACATGTCAGTTATACAGAAGAAACAACAAAGTACCTGATTCTCAGAACTAGTTTCTTGATCAGAACTGAAAGCGCATGTTACATGACAAACAAAACTCACTTAGTATCACGAAAAGAACAACACAATACCCGAGTACACAAAAACATAATATATATTTTTAGAATTGGCCGCTTTTTGAGATGAAATAAAATTCCTGAATTCAGAACGGACACAAGGAAATCTAGTAAAAACAAAAAGTCAATACTTAAGATTGTGATAAAATTATGCTGGTGTGTAAAATTAGAAAAGGCTAGTTATAAAAAAGTATCGTTACAAATTTAATATTCTTATACTTTTGATTTTCGTGGAAGCCAAGATAATAAAGTCATTAAAAGTTTTAAATACTATAATTTTTAGTCGCAGCATAACGGCTCATAGAATGGCTTTTTTTTCCAAGAGTTTTTTTTTCTCCCTCCAAGTACAAACTTTTAGCTCATAGCTCTATCTCTTGACCGATTTGAGATTAATTACAGCCGCGGCTACCGTGGATTCCCTCTTGTTCATTTCTTAACTGTCATGTACAATACGTCAGTAAACGTTTATGCGATTTATTTTATTTTATTAACTTCCCCAAATTTTATTTAACTTAAGAAGAATACACTTCTTACCAGCTAATAACGGCACAGCGTTTACTATTACTATGGGAGCAAAAACGAGAAATTAGTTACTTGCTTGATTTATCTTAATAGCTATGTTAAGTATCTGATACACCGTAAAAATAAAATAAAGTTGCATTATGCAATTATTCATATTTTGAAAACTATAAAATACATTGAATGTGAGGATGTGAATGTATGATACGATCTCAATTAAAACAGAATTTTTTTGGTATAAATTAAATATCTAAGCACGTTCTACTTCGCGAACTTGTCTGTATGCTTTTAATTTCTACAGGTACAAATAATTCAATATTGTAGTAAATAAGTTTTCAGCAGACATATAAGCAGAATTGTTTGTTTGTTTGTTATGAATTTCGCGCAAAGCTACACTAGGGCTATCTGCGCTAGCCGTCCCTAATTTAGCAGAATAGACTAGAGGGAAGGCAGCTAGTCATCACCACCCACCGCCAACTCTTGGGCTACTCTTTACCAACGAATAGTGGAATTGATCGTCACGTTATAACGTCTCCACGACTGAAAGGGCGAGCATGTTTGGTGTGACGGGGATTCGAACTCGCGACCCAACCACCTGGCCATGCCGGGCCAAGCAGAATTGTATTAATATATTATCATTTGTGTAATTAATTTTTTTAACCCCGATACTTTATTTGGGTGATCTTAAAAACACAACATTGATATGACAATGCTTTTGTTTTATCTAAATAGATAATACACATTTTGTTGTTTTTTATATAAATTATGATACAAGTACTAGCAAAAAAAGTCGACATCAGCAATAGATGTAAATGGTGTTCAGTTTTTCTGTATAAAAATTACTGTGCATAGGAATTGTACTTTAACTGAGCATTTTAACGAATTATAGCATCTAAATACTTAGGTTTCCCATTTTGCACCGAAGACCTAGATTTTTGTTCTTTGAAAGTGTTTAAAATCTCAAATTAAAAATTGTTGTTTGAAGTTAAGCACAAAGCTACACAATGGGCTATCTGTGCTCTGCCCACCACGGGTATCGAGACCCGGTTTCTAGCGCTGACATACTGCTCTGCCACTGGGGGGCCAAAAAAAAAGAAATTTTATGTATGCATCTCGATATTTTTTTCATCACAATTAGCATGAAACGTACCGGAAATTATACAAATGTTAGTTAATCACGCTATCGGTCTCAAAAACCTTACTTTCCCAAGTTTAAAATGAAATGATTTACTTAGAGATGAAGATTTCAGACTAAAATGCAAGAGTTATTAGAAATGATTTAAAAAAGTAACGATTACGACTAGAACTTGCTAAAAGGTGACATACGAGCCCAAGCCGACTTCAAACGCTCATGGTTTAGGACTTAGCTTCAAGGGATTTATCCTTCGAACGTTTTCTAGACTGAGAAGATTCAAGCATGTTCTAAGACTGATCTCTCTTTAATAGTATTGAAGAAGCGTTTAAATAAATATTTGCCAATTTTGTAAAGTGTTCTATCAATATAAAAGAAACCCACTCTATATCGATTTAATTAAAGTCTATATTATCATGAACCTATGTGGTACTTGTTTTATTTTTAATGGTTTCTGTTAAAAACATGAAATCATTAAATAAAATAACTTTTAATTTTGTTAAAATTTGTATAGTAAACTGTGAACAAAACTGAAGAAAAACTGTCACACTGCCAAAGATGAAAATTATGATTAAAAATCTTGAAATAATCAAATTGATAACCTTTAGACAAGATGGCCCGGCATGGCCAGGTAGTTAGGGTGTTCGACTCGCAATCTGTGGGTAGCGGGTTCGAATCCCTGTCTCACCAAACATGCTCGCCCTTTCAGACGTGGGGGCGTTATAAGGTTACGGTCAATCGCACTATTCGTTGGTAAAACAGTAGCCCAAGAGTTGGAGGTGAGTGGTGATGACTAGTT
>NW_013669224.1:112760-113703 GCF_000517525.1 Limulus polyphemus
GTGGTTATATATTTCAATAGATAAGTATTTTTTGATATTGAGGTATGTTTTATTTCTGGAGAAAGTAGGCGGGCAGTAGGACGCGGAGTGAAACTCCGCTATCAGGAGTAGAACAAAACACACGTGGAATGATATCCCAATAGGTATTGCACCAGACGTCCTTCTATGTATTGCCCATCTTTTACTGTTGTTTTGAGATACTGAGTCAGAGATTTAGAGATTCCTCTTAGAAAATCACTGAAGAGAATTATAATTTTCGAAATTACTTTTAGAACTGTTTTTTTTCTTTCTTTCTAAAATATACAAACAAAATATCATGCAAGTTATGCGAATATCACAGTTATAAAAACTTCATTCGTAATCGAGAAGTGGGTTTAAATGAAGCGAGTTGGACATAGAAGGGCTCTTAGCGTGAATAACATACCAATCAATGAGAAGTCACTGCTCTGGGGTTTAGGAAAACAGTTACAGGCCCTAAAAGTTTGAAATTCGTTTTGCCGAAGTCGATTTGCAAACATGGACTTATGTTTTTTATGTTTTCACTCAAAGAACCCATGAGTGATAGCAAAGAAGTGCATGTTACACGTAATGTTTGAGCTGACGTATGCGTATAACGAGCCTTTATTCTTAAGTTGTTTGCTAAACGGTTTCACGACTTTTAAAAGTCTTTTGTTTGAAAGCTCAATTGAAACAGTCGTCCTATTTTAAATGCATACTTTCTATGTCAATATTTCACTAAAAAACAGTGAATCAATACTTTTAACAATGAAGTATTTCTTATATTCGTTATATGGGTTTCGAATAAAGAAAAAAAGTATTAATAGTACTTTAACCAGTGGTAGAAGATGGGCTGGATGTGCCAGTATATATATACAGATAAGAAAAAAAAAGCATTAATAGCACTTTTACCAGTGGTAGAAGTGGGCTGGATGTGCCAGTATAT
>NW_013669225.1:0-1677 GCF_000517525.1 Limulus polyphemus
CTCGCTAAATGAAATCCAAACAAAAAGTGAACACCATAAGAAGTATTGAGCGACTTTTGGAGACACGGACGTAGTCGATTGAGTGAATGAAAAACTGTCAGCGGAGAAACTGCCACTGAATCAAAGGCACTGAACTAATTATCAGAAGTACGAGTATACTAGGTACTGACTTAATTAAAAACAATGAACCAACTTAGCTGTAGTATGTTTGAACTAAGTGGTGACTTGATGAAAATCACTAAGCCTAATTATAGAAATAATGACCTGGTGAAAGACACTGAACTAATTATCAGAAGTACGAGTATACTAGGTACTGACTTAATTAAAAACAATGAACCAACTTAGC
Source organism: Limulus polyphemus (assembly GCF_000517525.1). NCBI lineage: Eukaryota > Metazoa > Arthropoda > Merostomata > Xiphosura > Limulidae > Limulus > Limulus polyphemus. The sequence goes on from NW_013669225.1 coordinate 347, forward strand.
TGTAGTATGTTTGAACTAAGTGGTGACTTGATGAAAATCACTAAGCCTAATTATAGAAATACTGACCTGGTGAAAGACACTGAACTAGTTAGTTATCTGTAAAATCGTTGAACTAAGTATTGACTTGGTCAAGGCATTGAATCTGCGTATTTGAAGTATGATAGCACTGAAAACAGTTATTTGAAAAAAAAAATTAAACCAAGTAATAATAAGTTCATTTAAGGTTCGTCATTATTTCAATAAACATTAGGTATTTACTTACCCAATATTGTGTTTAGAGTGTACCAATAATATTAAGTTAAATGTTATGTTAAAGGGTTTATAATGTTCGAAATTTATAAATGTTCCTGGTCAAATATCTGAAGTGTCCCGATTAATAAATGTCATAACAATCACAGTTATAGCTTCCGAAGTTTATAGCACAACAACTAGAGCAAACCAATAATATATACTGTCTCTTGGAGCGTCGCGTTGGTTATATCTATAGGCGTGAGGAGAGTTTCTCGAAATTTCAGCTTACGCAACAATATAAAAGACACACCAGTGTTTACGTACACACATATATTGTTGATTCTTACACTCGAGACTTTTCTACAATTTTAGTGAATAGGAGAGAATTTTGCAAAACAGACTTAACAGTATACGTCATGTACATTTGTAAATATATATTTAACTTGAACAAACATCGATATTAAAATAGACATATGATAATAAATCCGTTACAATATATATATTAGAAACGTTAAAATTAAAACACAGAATACACCAAAAAGAAGGATAGCGTGAATCCAACACAGCAAATTAAATCAAAAACTTGAACAGATGTGGGTGCTATGTCCCACATTTTTATCAAATTTTGCTGTCTGTAGCCAGATGTGGGTACTCTATCCCACATATTTACCAACTTTCGTTGTCTGCAGCCAGATGTGGATGCTCTAGCCCACAACGTCCCACATCTTTACCAACTTTCGTTGGCTGCAGCCAGCCGTGGATGCTCTAGCCCACTAAGTCTCACATTTTTACCAATTTTCGTTGGCTGCAGCCACATGTGTGGGAGGGTGGTTGCTCACAAGAAAAAAATAACAATAAACAAACAGAAAGAAATAATATAATGTTGTTTCAATGGAACTTTAGGGCAGAGTAGATATAGTAGGTTTGAGAACTTTAGTGGACTGCAACTATCTGTTGAGTGAAAAGAGGATGACATATAGAAGGGCTCTTATAGGGTTTTTATTCATTTCTATCAAGACTTCTTGAACCTACGTGTTTTTCTAACATCATGAATGTAGAAGGGCTCAGTACAGAAGCTGATAAGTCATCCTCTTTTCACT
>NW_013669225.1:1832-6811 GCF_000517525.1 Limulus polyphemus
AAAATAAATACTGTTTAAATAAATTTTGAAGTAGCGCTCACATGGTAAAGTTTTCACCTTACTCCTGCTGTACCGTACATCGCCTTGGCCGTACCAGCAGTACAGAAGCTGATAAGTCATCCTCTTTTCACTCAAAAGGCAGTTGCAGTCTATTCAAGTTCTCAAACCTACAAATAATAGAATACATTACATTAATATGGGAGACAGCAAAACTGTCCATGAAGTTAGCATTCCAGCCCCCAGTATGATGTTTGGACATAAATACCAAGATGTTAAAGTATTTCTGTACTAAGCCCAATCAATACTATAAGCATTGCTCCCATCTTGTACCCTTTCATGCTACTGTCTGGATCTTCAACGGTTCTAAAGAGATCCACACAATAGCAGGTCTTATATAGATAAGGTGATATAATTACTATTACATTAATCTACCAATACAAGATATCGAATGTCCAATAAATAATTTCAATTATTTCCCCTACAATAAATTATAGACATTATTTTTTATTGTGCATGTTATAATTTCGTTTAAATCACTATTTTCAAGCTTGGATAAAAAAATGTTTAAATTTATGATAAAATAATTTATAATATTTAATTAAAGTTTTCTCCTCGAACCCATTAAAAATCAATATATTTACTAATATATTAATATTAGATATTAAAAACTCTACTTTAGTACAAATTCTACAATACCTAAGAAGCTGTGAATGTATAATACTCTGTATGGCATTTGTTGGTACATTACTGTTTGGAGAGGGTAACCCCAAAATTTGAAATGTAAAATCATTTCTTTTATCATAAATATTAATATTACAAAAATGATTAATTATCTTAATGCTTAAATCTAAATAATGTACTTCAGTAATTGTTATATAGAAGCATTCCATTCTCAACCTGTAGAACTGTAGGATAAATTTTACCTATGTAATTACTTATTCCTGGATTACTAATACTAATTAAATCGTCAATATATCTGTATGTTAAGGATAATAATTCCGGATTTGAAAAAAATATTTATGAATTTAATTTCGTAATAATGATGATATGAATTGGCAACATACCTCGAATAATTAGCACCCATTATACCTATTACTTGTATATAAATGTAGTTATCAAAATAAATACAGTTATTATATACACATAAACTGAAAATGCTTTCAATCTTATTAGCAGTAAAAGTTTGTTTTCTATTTCTATGGGGAGATCTATAAATTCGTCTATTAACGAATTTATTACTATTACTAAATCAGGAAGTGGTATAGATGTAAACAACGTAGTAAAATCATATGTTTTCATTGCATCTGCTAATATTGTTTTATTTAAATTATCTGAAGTTTTTAAGACAGGTTCATTATTCTTAATTATCTAAAAATCTTGTTTATTACTTGTATTTTGTTGTAATATAACAAATAACTGATTTAGTAATTTACTTAACAAAACTACAGGCTGTTTCAGATAGTATTTACTGAACTAGAAATAAAACGAAATTTAATAGGAGATTTATGTAATTTAGGTATTACATATAAATATGGTAATTCTGAATATGGATCTGTTTTAACATACATTTTTTATAGCTTTCAACAAGTTGTTAACAATATATTCTTTCGACTTATTCTTCAATTTAAAAGTTTGTGTAATATCCATCTCAGTAGTTAAAATTCGATCATAAAAACGTTTACAGATAAAGCCAAAATTACATTTGGCCTTATCGATAGGTACAATAATATATTTTCTTTTGTATGAGAAATTGAAAAAAATATTAAATCTATTGGATATTTAGTTGAATTAATAAAAGCTAATTTTTCTTTAATTATATTAATAAGTAATACCTACATTTGGAGAGTAATGTGTAGAATAATTAAGTTTCAAAATATAATCATCTACATTTTCTTTATCAAATTTATAATGTCTACTTTCTTACATTTTATAGCTATGCTGTATTTAACACATTTTTCTACGATTTTCCTTAAAGAATTATATTTTAAGTAATAATATGTTTATGAAAATAATCTGTTAAATAATTTGAGTAGCGCTCACATGGTATAGTTTTCACCTTACTAATATTTAAATTATTTAAAAAGTATTTATAATTATATATAAGTGGTCTTGTTGTAATTTCATATTTAAAACTGATAACAGGTTTTAAATATTTTAAAGGAAAAAAATTGGTATTACAAAATCATGCAAAATTTCAGAAATTTGTAAATTATTTACAGTTTTATGTTTAAAATAGATTAGTATATATATGATGATTTTCTATTGGTAATTCTTTAATTATATCATTTAAATTATTTTCTTTAAGCTTAAATTTTATAATTGTGGAAATTAAGTGTTTAGCATGATTATTATGAAAATTAAATATCACTGCAGTCTCTTACTGATACTTTTAACTTTGAAGTGTTTAGTATATGTATAGTCTTGTAGAAATAACTATGAATCTTAGCAATAATATATAAAACTTATTATCTAAATCTGTACAGAAATCAATGAAAGAGCGAAACAAAAAGTCACAGGCGCAAAACAAATATCCAACACCGGGGCACAAATCATAAAGTGGGTGGATGAGCCCTGGTTTTTAGAGGTACTGGCGGAAGTAAAACCCAAATTGCGTAAAGGCTACATCGTCTATCCAAGTATTCAAATCTCGAAACTTTTTAATTACAATATTGTCCAAATATACATTAAACTTATCCTGTACATAGGAATAAAATAATTAACTTCACCAGTTTACGAATAAAACAATTAACATCAACAACTTACGAATAAAACAGTTAGCATCAACAATTTACGAATAAAACAATTAACATCAACAACTTAAAAATAAAACAATTAAGATGAACAACTTAAGAATAAAACAGTTAACATCATCAATTTACGAATAAAGCAATCATCTTTAACACTTTACTAATAGAACAATTAGCATTTACAACATACGAATAAATGAATTAACATCAACAATTTACGAATAAAACAATTAACATCAACAACATACGAATAAAAGAATTAACATCAACAATTTACGAATAAAACAATCTTTAACAATTTACGAATACAACTATTAACATCAACAATTTAATAGACTCACCTTTCTAAATGTTCTTAAAATAGTCTTGCAAAGATTCACTCTATCATATATCGAATTTTCATAGTTAGAATAATACAACTATAACTATTTTGTTAATCAGAAGATATAATGTTAATAGTTTCTTTTTATTACAAATCACACCAGCCGTTAATTGCGAGTTATACGTATTGTCTCTGCTATTGTAACAATAGAGTGGTTTATAAGTTTTGTAAATTACTTGTGTCTTCCAAATTTAATTATAATCAATAATTCGTTTCAAGCCCAAAATTAATGTGCTTTTGATAGAGGAATTTTAAAACTTCACATTTCATGTCGACATTGCATGATTATATAATAACCCTATTCTCTCACTTTCTGTCACGTGTCGCACACGTACATGTGGAAAATTTAATTAGTAATTGCGTACCTTCCGAAGACAATTAACGTACAGGGTCAACAGTGACAATGAAGTGCTAAATGTAAACACGTGTTTGTGTCATTTGTACCAGTGAAGTAAGTCTCGTTATACTTTGACTGGCAGGTATTGAAACCTTGAAGTGTTTACAGCAAGATTAGACAATATCTACGCATACAAATAATCTCACACATAGAGAAAAGCTGAACGGTGATAACAGCTTGAAAAAAAAACAGAGAATTTTTATATAATGATAAAGTTATAATTATTCAAAAATATTTTTGATGTGCTTTAAATATTTTTTAGCTTTTCACTTCAGAAACACATATGACCTTTACACACAACAAAATCTCAGCTTGTCTGTTTTTGCAAGTTTAAACCTGACATTGTCTATGCTACGTTGAATGGCAATGGAGGTAGACAACCATAGTTTTAATTATACTAAATTAACTGACACTGAACACTAGGAAAACAACCATAGTTTTAATTATACTAACATAACTGACACTAAACAATTGAGGTAGACAACCATGGTTTTAATTATACTAAGTTAACTGACACTGGACACTGGAAAAACAACCATAGTTTTAATTATACTAAGTTAACTGACACTGAACACTAGGAAAACAACCATGGTTTTAATTATACTAAATTAATTGACACTGAACACTAGGAAAACAACCATGGTTTTAATTATACTAACATAACTGACACTGAACTGGGAAAACAACCATGGTTTTAATTATACTAACATAACTGACATTGAACTGGGAAAACAACCATGGTTTTAATTATACTAAATTAACTGACACTGAACACTAGGAAAACAACCATGGTTTCAATTATACTAACATAACTGACACTGAACACTAGAAAAACAACCATGGTTTTTATTATACTAAATTAATTGACACTGAACACTGGGAAAACAACCATGGTTTTAATTGTACTAAAATAGCTGACACTGAACACTAGGAAAACAACCATGGTTTTAATTATACTAACATAACTGACACTGAACACTAGTTGATCCTCGTTACAATTCAGTTTAGCCTTGTTCTTAGCACTATTGGAAGACTTTGGATACTGCTGAGTGGTCAGCCCAGAGTTGTACCTGAAATATAATGAACAGTTCAAAAACGACACGAAACTCTAATTTACTGTATCTTATGTTTTTGGAACCAATGAATATATTCCTTTAAACAGAATGAATTACCAATAGATTACACAGACCTGCGATGGTTTTATTGTCTTGAAATGTTTACATGTTATACAGTAATTCCTGTACGCTGAATCAGAAAATGATATTCCTCTTTGCTCCATCACGTACAGATTTTTCACAAAACGTCATAACGCTTGTTTGTTTGTGATTAAGCACAAAGCTACACAACGGGCTATCTGTGCTCTGCCCACCACGGGTATCGAAACCCGGATTCTAGCGTTGTAAGCCCGCAGACATACCGCTGTGCTACTGGGGGTCAAGTCACAATGCAATAC
>NW_013669225.1:7967-11317 GCF_000517525.1 Limulus polyphemus
CTTCAGTTTGTTTGTATTTTTTTGTTAACGAACATAATAATAAAAAAATGTTCATTGTGGTAAACGAAATAATAATTTGATCTAAATAAGAATTTTTTATCTTACCAAGTTGTAAAATAATCCTTACGTGATAGAAAAAAAAGAATATTGTTTTCGAAATCTTCTGAGCTGAATTATGGAAAATACGTTATTAAAATCAAAACAACTTTTATAAAGTTTAAATTCGCAGTCCTGTGTTATTTTAATGAGTCCAATGCGTAGTGTATTCTCACAATGTTGGGATTACACATAGTATATCCACTGTTCAATAAGATATGTTGAAATGTTATAATTAGTATGCAAAGGCTTGGTTTAACTCCGCTAATTGATCTGTTCGTTGGTAAGGAACACAAGGTTCATGTCATGTTCACATAGACGTGTGAGCCTCTAAATGAGCCGGACAGTTTAGTAGCAAGTAAACTCGATTGGCCACAATAAGTTATTCTAGTCTTAACCCATCATATTATCGTAAGTTAACAACAACTCCCTCAAAAGATTTTGTATGATATGGCTTATTTTGTTCAATGTGCATAAATATACACAAAGTCGTTTTTCATAGGGTCAAATAAAAATGTACAGAGATGGTTTTAAACGTAGCTGGAAATTCAGTTGTAATAATAAAAACGTTTAATTTATCTCTAATCATGGATAATACATTCGATTATCTTGTATACATTCATATTCTTCTAGGCTTAAGACGTTAGCATCTTACACGTTGCTGTTCACGCACTGTCATAACTGTAATGTATATAACAATATGTGACCCACACCATATCTTCTATATCCGGTATCAGGGTTTATCAGGTCGGTTGTGATACGACCGACAAAACGACGGTTGAGACACTGTTTGTATCATCAAATTTGCAGGAAGTGCGATTGTTATCCATCTTATATGAAGTGAATATTGTAAATTTATTAAGTTCCCAAAATTTCTAACATGTATATTTTAAGCGATTGATATAACAAAAAAAAAAACAAGAGAACATTATAAATATACGATACTGTAATTATTACGAACATTTCACATTATAGCATTACCATTAAAAACTATCATTAATGATCGTATTTACACATGTTGCAGCCTATAAAAACTGAAATAAGTTTTGGTTTATGTACAGAGTAAGTGAACGAGAAGAGAATTGACTTTTACTTAGGAAAAATGAGTACGTAATTACACACAAAAAAATAATTTTTGTTTGCTTGTTTGATTCAAAGAAAAGCCACGTTGATCTATTTGCTGTGCCCCCTGCAATGTAAGTTTGTAGACTTACCGCTGTCCCAACGGGGGACAACTTTAATTAAAGAAAGAGAGTATCTATTCGCTGGCAAGAACTGTAGAGTTTTGTTGTTGTTCTTGTTGTTTTTGTTGTACGACTTACTTCATTTTACACGTGTTGTCGTAATTGATTATCTTATAGTTCACAGACTAAGATTATCTGTGGTACACATTATACAGAAGTAGATTAGGGAGAACATCTTGCAACTAAACTGTCAGGATATTAGAAATATGACTTGCTGTGCCATAAAGAGCGACAGTATGATTTATGTCTGTAGGTGATTGTTGTTGTTTTTTTTTATCTCTGAGCTTCCTAGCCAGATGTGGCTATATACTCATCCCCACTCATACAGCTCTGAGTTGAATATTCCAAGCCTGTTTTTGTGTGTGTGTGTTAGTCAACTGGCTGGCACCCTGGTCGAGCTCTGGAGTTCCCGCCAGTATATTATGGGTTTACTGCCATTTTCTTGACCCCATCAAAATATTAAAGGTTTCATATATTCACAGAGCTCGAAAGTAAACGAGCGTTTCCCCAGACACGTATGTTTAGCCCAGTGTTTAGGATAACGTGGTCACCAAGACTTCAGCTATATAGATATTATTTAATTCCACTGTCGCCATCTTTTGGTAAGAATTGTCAATAGAATCATAAGAACACAGCAATTTATTTTTCACTTCTAATACAAGTTTATTATGTAATAATCAGAGTTTCAGTTATGTTACTCAAGACTGTACTTAATAAGTATCATTTAAAAGTTAAACAATTGTTCTCAAAATATTCGATGTTTATTTATACATTTTATAAATATACATGAAACGTACGTACTATAGATTTTTATGTAGTTCCTAAAGCATCATTGGACATTTTAACAGATTATCAGCAGAAACATAAGACGTAAACTAGTTAGCAATTATTAACCAGTAAACAAAAAAGAAAATAAATAATTAATTAATAATTACAATGATTAATAGTTACTGACAAGAACAACGATTAATATCCAATTATCACAACCTTACTACAAATACTTACAAACCAATTTAATTAGTATAGATCTGTATTATTCTTACTTCTTTGATGACTTCAAAATTGGAGTATTGTCTTAACTTACAATTAAAACTGTAAGGTATGTCGTTTAGGCAATACAGATAAACAAAAGTTAGTCTGACGATAAGAAATTCATATTTTTCTCTATATGTTTTCATGCTTTTAATTTTCGCAATATATCTAATATCTCCGACAATCTATCTGAATAATCAAATAATTTCCTCCCTGTGACTGTCTTACATAACGTACAACTCTTACATAACGTACAACTCTTACATAACGTACAACTCTTACATAACGTACAACTAGTACAATATTTATCTAATAAATGATTAAATAAATTATAAATAATTATTCAAGTTTGCTCCAACACTACTGAATGATACAATAAAACAAAATAAGAAACTCAGATTTTAGCCTTTTGCTTCTGTTTTTTACGAAAATTAGCTAAACCAATAAGATTTTCTTGTCTTACGGACACAGCAATAATGCATTTTATACGACAATAAATAGGTCTGGTTTAAGAAGTTAATATTTTGATTTTAAATGTTAAAAATTCTTAAACCATTCCCTGGCATTTTCTAAAATTCCTAATATTTATTTTCAGCCATCTAGTGGTTAATATCAACAATGAAATTGTTTTTGTTCTATGTTTATTCGAATTTTATTGGGTATCAAGATATATGTGATAGACAGCGATCGCGTTCAATTACGTGTATGTCAGAAAATGCAAACTGCCTATTAAAAATAAATACATAGTGCAAATAATCGTTTAACAATCACACACACACACAATCATTATTCTCAAACCAGTCTCTGTAACTTTAAATGTAAATCCTACAAAATAATAGAACAAAAAATATCCAAAAAGATTAAGATGAACACAGTTTCCGTACTGTGTACTGTATAATAAAGCCTGACGAGGTAGAACTCCTGTTTCACAATTTCCTTACTGTGTGCTGTATAGTACAGCCTGACGAGATAGAACTC
>NW_013669225.1:12317-13417 GCF_000517525.1 Limulus polyphemus
AATTTCCGTACTGTGTGCTGTATAGTACAGCCTGACGAGGTAGAATTCCTGTTTTACAATTTCCGTACTGTGTGCTGTATAGTACAGCCTGACGAGGTAGAACTCCTGTTTCAAAATTTCCGTACTGTGTGCTGTATAGTAAAACCTGACGAGGTAGAACTCCTGTTTCACAATTTCCGTACTGTGTGCTGTATAGTACAGCCTGACGAGGTAGAACTCCTGTTTCACAATTTCCGTACTGTGTGCTGTATACTACAGCCTGACGAGGTAGAACTCCTGTTTTTTATAAACTTGTATATATAATTTGGTATTTTACAAATTGCTTAAAGATGCCATTTGTTAGGACAACAATAAAACGGAAACACTTTAAACTAAACTCCAGCTTACCACACATGAAGACGTGGAAATCGGTATAAAGACAAGAACATTACATGATGAGTAATGAGCGCCAGAGTAAATAGATGAACGTCAAGACATTTCAAGTTCTCCGGTGTATTGTTTAGGGTAAAACTAGATAGTAATGCTCATGCAACGCCTACAGTAAAGAAACATTCTTTTGTAAGAAAGTGAAATACAGAAAAAAGCGCCATAAATCACTGTAGATGCGTTTATTGATTCTTAAAAATGTTTTTCTAGAGTGAAAAATGTGTTTTGTTCTGGGAATAAACGGAAAGTTCTCGCTCCTTGAGCAACACCAACTTGATATATCCCATTGAAGACATTCCGCTGCATCTTGATTACATTTTACATCATGATGATGTTTTATGAAATGTGCTGTATGCTGAATTACTATCATTCGATGTATTTCTGCAACATTATAAAACATAATAAGTAGATGTTTTTTTTCTAATAAACTTATTAATAAAATGTTTCTTTAAATAAATTTAGCTAAAACATTTGACCTAGTACAAGTAAGACGCACATTTTGAAAAAAAAAAGTTTTTCTCTTAGTGAAACAAAGACGGTCAAAAACATCATAAAATAATACACAAGTCACTGTTTTATGAAATATGACCGGTCAAAAACATCATAAAATAATACAAAAGTCACTGTTTTATGAAATATGACCGGTCAAAACATCATAAAATAATACACAAGTC
>NW_013669225.1:13438-25789 GCF_000517525.1 Limulus polyphemus
ATGACCGGTCAAAAACATCATAAAATAATACACAAGTCACTGTTTTATGAAATATGACCGGTCAAAAACATCATAAAATAATACCAACGTCACTGTTTTATGAAATATGACCGGTCAAAAACATCATAAAATAATACACAAGTCACCGTTTTATGAAATATGACCGGTCAAAAACATCATAAAATAATACACAAGTCACTGTTTTATGAAATATGACCGGTCAAAAACATCATAAAATAATACACAAGTCACTGTTTTATGAAATATGACTCTGGCTATTCTCGAGTAAAAAGAATGACCAAAAATAGTGTATTATACTACAGGTGAAATGTGAAACGGTAAACAAATTATTGTTATATTTACTGTTTAAAAAATGTATATAATTATGTATTTATGACTAAAGGTGTCTGTTTGTATTAATAAGTATTGTTTGTTTTGAATTGTGCGCAAAGCTACACGAGGGCTATCTGCGCTAACCGTCCCTAATTTAGCAGTGTAAGACTAGAGGGAAGGCAGCTAGTCATCACCACCCACCGACAACTCCTGGGCTACTCTTTTACCAACGAATAGTGGGATTGGCCGTAACATTATAACGCCCCCACGTCGAGCATGTTTGGTGGGACGGGGATTCGAACCCACGACCCTCAGATTGCGAGTCGAGCGCCTTAACCACCTGGCTTATTAATAAGTAATAAATAATAAGTAAATAATTAAGATTTAATCTTTCTTACAATTTAAACATCTTTACACTTTGAAATACATCGTATCTCACACGTAACTCTGCAACACCTTCAATATGGAATTTTCACAACAACATTCTGTATTTGACCACATTATAAAAGTATAAAAGTTTTGTTGATAATGACTTTTCAGTTTTTATTCCCACTCTTCTCATGTTATACAGTGGTGTTATTTGAATTATTTTATAATACTATAAAGCGATCCTAATAAATGTTATGTATTTGGAAGAACCTGTATATCTAATTTATGAACCCTGATGTAAGATTCCAAAATTATTTCAACTTATCATATAACTCACTAAAAATATGTATATGTTTTACTTCTTGAAACGCTAGTTACTTCCACAACGTGGCGCAACGTGCCCTTCTTAACTCCTAGCGTATTTGAAAGGTTTTAAATATAGGTCACACGAGGTCAGCCTGTAGCCCTGGACAATAGTTTATGCGATTTACATATTGGAAAATTGTGCTACTTATCTCCAATCAATTTGTGTGACGTCAACATTCTTGAACGCGTTATTTATCATATACTATTGTGATAACAAAAAAATCCAACTTATTCAACCAGGTTATATTTCTTTAAATTAAATCTCATAAAATGTATGTGAGTTTGTAAAAAAGGCTAACATAACAGTACTTCGTAAGTATTTAGGCCTTTGAAAAAGAGTAATTCAACAAAAACGTATATTTAGTTTTTTTTTTCATATGCAAAACATCTGTAACAAAGCACTTAAAAGCAGTGTTATTTGTAGTCTGTATCTTTTCTTACAATAACATTTTTAAGATAAAAAAACAAATGAAAAATGTTTCAATGTATTCTAGTTTCACCCTTCTTTCTGACCTTTTGTATGCCTTTTTCCTGACCTGTTGTATGCATTGCTTCTGACCTTTTATATGCTTTTTTTAACCTTTTGTATAACTTTTTTTCTGACCTATTGTATGCCTTTCTTCTGACCTTTTATATGCCTTTTTTTCTTACCTTTTGTATGCCTTTTTGACATTTTGTATTCCTTTTTCTGACCTTTTATATGCCTTTTCTGACCTTTTGTATGCTTTTTTCTGACCTTTTGTGTGCCTTTTCCTGAATTAACATTTCTCGTTCTTATATGGGAAAAACAGTACTTTATGTTTCACTTTCTATATAAGTTGCATCTACGTTTTCTGGTGACACCGGATCATAAGTCTTCACGATCATTCTTCTGATCGTTATTATTATTATTATGACGTCATAGTTCCACAAAGTGGAATCACAATCATGATGATTTCATCATAGATGTTTCAACGTGTCTTCACATGTAATCAATGGTTATGATCTAAAAGCAATACAGTCACTTTATATATAAAACGCTTCACTACTGCATTAGTCTTGTATTTAATCATACTTTTTTACATTTCCTGACTTTTTATACGTAAATCACTTATCGACCTGCAAAACTTAACTGCAAACGTATGGCAATCTTACTGTTTCAATAGCTTGTCTTTATGCTATCCATATAATTATGATTTTTATTGTTATTGACAAAATATTTTATTTTATACATGTTACTTTATAGTTTTAACAAACATAAGTTTCACAAAGGTGGATAGTGTTACTATAGGCGGCTGGTCTTACAAAGGCTGATAGTGTTTAATAGTCGAAGTGGATAGTGAATTCACTGATGGATTTCAAGTACATGATATATTTTCTAGAGTTTGTAAATGCTTACATGCTAGAACACTTGCACTTGGATATACTCTAGGTATACTGTGAAATCTGTTTCTTCGTGTTTTCCAAATGAGGATTTGTCCAGACGACGGATATTAATGTGAAGAAATTACCATCACATCCTGAGAAATAGAAAGCTATGTTTACACATGTCATCTCTACTGATGAAAATGGTTCTCACTTCTAACATTTACAGTGAACATCAGCATTAATCTTTCTTGTAAGCTTCCAATAAATGGTTAGTTATAAATCTGATCTAAGATCATAATACTTGTGTGAATACATGTTTCACTATGTGTGACAACAGTCTTATGTAAAGCTTGTAATTTTACTTACGTACATTATATCTATATAGAACTTTTATTAGCCAACATTAGGTACAAGGTTTCAAATCAGCAAGAAAGAAGCTTTAGACAAAGATGTGTGACAAGTAAGGACATAATTTTCTACAATAGTAATGGTTAAACATAGTTATTGACATAGATCTCTTACAATTAAATTATTGTATATTATTTAGAGGTTTAGGTGAGCATCCTTTTTCAGAGTGAACAGATGTTACACAATGTGCATTAATTATAGAAATGAAAACTATTGAATTAGTGATAAATCTTTTACATATAGAATACCATTAAATGCACACTAAATTTACAAGTGAAACTACTGAATTAGTGATAAGTCTTTTACATATAGAATACTATTAAATACAAACTAAATTTACAAGTGAAAAACTACTGAATTAGTGATAAGTCTTTTACATATAGAATACCATTAAATGTAAACTAAATTTACAAGTGAAAAACTACTGAATTAGTGATAAGTCTTTTACATATAGAATACCATTAAATGTAAACTAAATTTACAAGTTAAAAACTACTGAATTAGTGATAAGTCTTTTACATATAGAATACCATTAAATGCACACTAAATTTACAAGTGAAACTACTGAATTAGTGATAAGTCTTTTACATATAGAATACCATTAAATGTAAACTAAATTTACAAGTTAAAAACTACTGAATTAGTGATAAGTATTTTACATATAGAATACCATTAAATGCAAACTAAATTTACAACTGAAAAACTACTGAATTAGTGATAAGTCTCCTACATTATGGTAACTAGGTAATTATATTCATATGCTACTGTACTTTAATTTCGCTTTTATTAATAATTATATCCATATATAATAACGTACTGCCGTGGTCATTTCCTAGGCGTTTTTTCAACCTATATTTACATGCAATGATTGTTGTTTCGAAAACCATAAATTACACATAACGTTCTCGGGCGTGTTTAACATGAACGATAGCTATGTCTCGTACAGGTAACGATATTCATATGTTTTAGTTCAGTTCTGCAGGACACACCTTATTTAACATGAACGATAGCTCTGTCTCGTACAGGTAACGATGTTCATATGTTTTAGTTCAGTTCTGCAGGACACACCTTATTTAACATGAACGATAGCTCTGTCTCGTACAGGTAACGATGTTCATATGTTTTAGTTCAGTTCTGCAGGACACACCTTATTTAACATGAACGATAGCTCTGTCTCGTACAGGTAACGATGTTCATATGTTTTAGTTCAGTTCTGCAGGACACACCTTATTTAACATCACAGGGTGTCTCGTACAGGTAACAGTGTTCATACGTTTTAGTTCAGTTCTGCAGGACACACCTTATTTAACATCACAGGGTGTCTCGTACAGGTAACTAATTAAAACAAACAGAATCAGAAACTACGTCTAATTGTATTAATGATAACGTTATTCCAAGTATATATACTGCACGTGTCATACGTTTTAGTTCCGTTCTGCAGGACACACCTTATTTAACATCACAGGGTGTCTCGTACAGGTAACAGTGTTCATATGTTTAGTTCAGTTCTGCAGGACACACCTTATTTAACATCACAGGGTGTCTCGCACAGGTAACAGTGTTCATATGTTTAGTTCGGTTCTATAGGACACACCTTATTTAATATCACAGGGTGTCTCGTACAGGTAACATTGTTCACACATTTTAGTTCAGTTCTGTAGGACACACCTTATGTAACATTACAGGGTTAATTTTAGGTTACTTTTCTAAATAAGAGCTGGAATGCTCACACGTTTAGCCCACAATTTTTATCCTCAGCTTGGAAGGAGTGTACAAGTGTAATTCGAAAGGTAAGAATTTTTTCAATAGTTATGTAAAGATCAACATGTTTAACTCAGTGACATAAAAATACATTCTACTTTATTAAACTAACTAAAACAAACAGAATCAGAAACTACGTCTAATTGTATTAATGATAACGTTATTCCAAGTATATATACTGCACGTGTATCCCTTGTCATACAATAGCTGGTCTTGCAAAGTCGATGATCCCAGCCAAGCAGCTAATACATGCCTGATGTTAGATGATGACGAAGGTATCTGGCTATAGCTGAGGACTTCTTTGAATTAAGTGGATGAAAACATTATATTAGATGTGTTGATATGTTTGAAAACGGAACTAGCAAACTAAACATTCAGGATTTTGTTGAAAATGGTGATTTATTCGAAACAATGGTAGTTTTAAACGACAAATATATGAGTTCTAGATCGCATACAGAAACTTAGAAATAATTTTCTATTGTACCATCAAATATTGAGAATTTCATGAGTGTATATTTAGTTTTATGAATTGTTATTCTCTTCATTTAGGCCTTACATCGTTGGTTGTACAGATGGTTTTTTCAAGGATTTTTTTATAGAACAGTTTACTGCTTGCCTAATTGTAAATTATATTCTGTATGTTATTGTTTTTTATGATAAAAAACAATATATTGAAACATTTTTCAATAACGTTTTTATTCGTTTCACAGTTAGTTTACAGATTTTGTTTGTTCTTCATTAATATTAAAAAGTAGGATACGCACATATTATTCTGCTAAAGTTATTTTTCTCTACACGGTCCCCAAAAGTTTCCTTGATAATTAACTATAAAAACAAAGACTTTAATATAATAAAAAACATAAATTAGAAACGCGCCCCTCTGGTGTAAACATGTTGGCTTTATGAAATATGAAAGAATCTATATGTATTTTTTTTGTCTTTTATCGTAAGAAACAATAACTTGAAATATTTTGTCCATAACTTTTTTATTCTCCTCACAATTATTTTACAGATTTTTATTTGTTCTTCATATCTGTAGAAGTAGGATACACGCTCATTATTTGGATAAAGTCGTTTTTTTCTACAGTATCCCAAAATGTTTCCATGATAATTATTTATAAAAGCAAAGACTATAAATCAAGTGAAATAATATGAATCCTCCCAGTGGCATAGCGGTATGTCTGCGGACTTACAATGCTAGAATCCGGGTTTCGATACCCGTGGTGGGCAGAGCACAGATAGCCCATTGTGTAACTTTGTGCTTAATTACAAACAAACAAACAATATAATATGAAAAAGATAAATGTTAGTAACGCGCCATCTGGTGTCATCTAGCATTATTTTAAATAATTAACCATAATGTAAATAGATAGATAGCAACAATGAACTATAATAGACTTGGTCAACTCAGAACTGACCTTTGTTCATTAGTTACACGTATGTCAATGACCCAATCTATTGCTATGCAGCATTTCGTCTGATATATAGCAATACTGATTTTAGGTATTACCATAACATTGTTTTGTGTCCAGTAGTTATATTTTCCGAGTCTATGCAATTTATACAACGATATAATTAAACTAAACTTTTGACCTATTGTTCACCATCATTTATAGACTATATAAAATCTTAAATGCTGAGTTGAAATGAACATAATGTGTCTGAAAGCTAATCCAATAAAATTATAAACTGTAATGCCTATAGTACATGAAGTTTTGTCAAGTATGATAGCATATTGAGCTATGATGAAACGCGAGTTTTATATAAGAACATTGAAATGTATCATTCGTGTTACCGAAATTCTTTGAAATAATCACTTGACTTATAATTAAAGGTCCTTTTACTAATATGTTCACTTGTGCATTTGGAAAACTAATAAGTGTAAGTGAAGTTTTAAAAGATATGAAAATATAATTTCTGGTTTGTAGAAATAGAAACGGCACTTGGTTTAGGTGAACATAAGGTCAAACTTTCTAATCTTGTCCTCAGTAATATGTGAATATGTAATGACATTTGTATATTCTAACAAACTGTAGCCTTGGTGTCAGACAGTCCCAAATTTTATGTATAAAATAATGAAAAGAATAGCAACTGTTGCTTTATTAAATAATAGTAAAGTTAAACAGTAAGTCATTAATTTATTATATTTAGTTGTAACAAAATGAAATCATACATAGAGGTTTAAATATGTAAAGTAAATTATTGGTTATAATAATTAGCTCAATCGAATAGTGAATAATAAAACTGATATATGTTATAATAGTTATCTAGTTGACTTGTGAAAGTGAAGCAGCAGGTGTCCTATGGAACATTGGCTGCCTAAAGTAATCCTATCCTTGGTAATGATAACATATTTGTCCCATAGAAACACTGTAAAAAGTAAGTGAAATGACATATTTTGTTAAAAATCGGAGTTATATGTATAGCATAAAGACAAACTAGTGAAAGGGCATGGTATTTAAGTAAGCATCCTTTTCAGGACGATAACTATAAAGAGTATGTTTGAATATAGAAACTAAATCTATAAATAGTATGTTAAAACAAAATCAGTTGTTTGGTTCAATGTCAATAAAGTAGGTTAAGTATGATAAAACTTTTCAGTAGTAAGTTAAATGTGTTAGTAACACTATTCTCCTATAGAAACATAAGAAATGAAAAATAAGATGAGACATGTTGAAACCTGCATGCTGTCTTATGGAAGTATAGAAATACCTTTATAAAACATACTCAATTAAATGTAAGTTGAAGTCTGTATGCAATCCTGTTAAACACTATCAGCCTTTGTAAGATCATCCACTTATGGTAACACTATCCACCTTTGTGAAACTTATGTTTTTTAAAAGTATAAAGTAACAGGTGTAAATATGAAATATTTTGTTAATAACAATAAAAATCATAGTTTTATTGAATAGTATAAAGACAAACTAGCGAAACAGTAAGATTGCCATAAGTTTGCATGGTAAATATGAATTCTTTGCAGGACGATAAGTGATTTACATATAAAAAGTATGATTAAATATTGAACTATAAGAGTAGTGAAATGTTATATATATGAAGCAACTGTATTGCTTCTAGATCATAATTAAATCTAGCCATTGATTACACGTAAAGACACTTTGAGACATCTATAATGAAATCATCATAATTGTGGTTCCACTTTGTGGAACTATGACGTTATCGTCTCTGGCGATCTGTTGTCTTGGCGGTCTAACAACACACCATAGGTGACATTTCGTAGAAATATGATGACATTATCGCATTGCATCAGTGTCGTCTGGTGACACTTCGTGGAACTATGACGTCATCGTCTCTTGTGACATCACTGTCTTCACATTATCCAAGGTTGACACATTTGTGGCGCCTTCTGGTGGCATGATGCGCGGGTTTCCCGATAACTACTACCCATTGTGTAGCTTTGTGCTTAACTACAAACAAAGAAACAAAGAAAAAACAAAAGAATTCCAGCTATACATTTTTGAAGACATATATGAGAAGTAAAGTTAGCATAATCCAGGTTTTGGAAACAATACATAAGGTATATATTTGTTATTGGATGTTTCTATGCTGTGAATCGGGTTTTGTAATTGAATAGTAGCATTTGTTGTTATGTACAAATTTTCTTCTTTCACAAGAATCTGGAAGTTGAGATTTCTTCTAATAACGAGTGTAAGCATTTTAGTTTCCATAACTTAATAATCGGTCATTTATTTTCTACATTCTGATTCAAATACAAATTTTGTTCTGATTCAAATTTTGTTCTGCACAGTTTCGTGCTTAATGAAATTACATCAGAATGAGAAATCCAGTGATATCAATTGATGCTGGAGATGTTGTTGTTAAAAGACTGAAAAGAGTTATTGTATGGATGTATAATTTATACAAGCATTCCGAACATTCCTGGTGATTGTCATCAGTATTCAGTAACTCAAATGTTGTCTGAGGTACACAACATCAATACTATTTCATATAGGTTGTTAGAATGGAATTGGACATGAGCTCTAGAACATAGAAAGATACCATGTGATGGTGCCATTGCTTTCCTAACAACAATAATAAGTGTATACACTGGGTTTCAAACTTTGAGCTCGCATTCGAATTATTGTGAAATGCCATCGATGGTAAATATTCCTGTGTTTCTACGCTTGTAAGAACAGATATAGCTCTCTTCACAGAAAACTTTATTTCTAAAAATTATTTCTAGTATAAGCCAAAAAGATTTTACGCATTCTTCTACAGATGTATTGGCTAGGTTGTTGTGTACATCGAGATATAGGATGCCAAGTTATTTTCTAAGGATATATTTGTTGCGACAAAGTGTGAAACAAAAGATTCTTCTGCAATAGATGAGTCCAAGAGTGATACAAAAGATTCTTCTGCATCAGATGAGTCTACACCTTGTGAATTGATGATATAATTGTTTCATTAGCTACTAGTGAACACAACGAAACATGTAATACATCTCAATGATGTTATTAGCAAATGTGAGAAAGGTAAAGACAAACCCATCTAAAAGGAAGTGAAAATCAGTTGCAGCAAAAAAACAACAACTAAAATACAGAAGAACTTCAATGAAGCTGGATATTTATCATCTACACTATCAATTGTCACACAGTGTGGCTTTAACATTGTCTACCACAATTTGTTTATGGTAATAGTATACAACTTCAATCATCGTATACAGAAGATTCATCAACAATATAATTCAGACATGGTATTTTAGCCAATCACAGAGTGATGATACACCAATGGTATCCAATCAGAAATATACTGATGTCATTTATTATCAAAGCCAACATGGTATTTTTAACCAATCACAGATTGATGACATCCTAATGGGAACCAATCAGAAATATACTGAGGTAATTTATTATCGAATAAGTCAGATTATAGAGTGCCCTTCTGCATGTACCCATGTTTGGGTGGATTTTGGAGTTGGGGTGTACATATTTTCTGAATATTATGTTCCAGTCAAAGGAAAAGAAGGACATAGTCAAGAGAATCTGTTTTAAAGTGATAATGTCAGCAATGGTAAATGGGAGAATTAAAGATAATTCTGAATAATGGAAAGAAATAACCAATTATCTTGAATCAGAAGATAAATGAATACATAAAAGTATATCTGAAGAAGGGTATGTTAAACAATGAAAAGTCGGTTCATTTGCACCACAGTTTACTGTGACCTATATATGAGTTGTTGTTTATTACTGCACTAAATCAAATCCATTCTGTTATTGAAGTTTACTGTGACCTATATATGGATAGTTGTTAATTACTGTACTAAATCAAATCCATTCTGTTATTGAAGTTTACTGTGACATATATATGGATAGTTGTTTATTACTGCACTAAATCAAATCCATTCTGTTATTGAAGTTTACTGTGACATATATATGGATAGTTGTTTATTACTGTACTAAATCAAATCCATTCTGTTATTGAAGTTTACTGTGACATATATATGGATAGTTGTTTATTACTGAAACATCTATCCATATATATGTCACAGTAAACTTCAAGAACAGAATGGATTTGATTTAGTACAGTAATAAACAACTATACCATATATAGGTCACAGTAAACTTCAAGAACAGAATGGATTTGATTTAGTACAGTAATAACAGAATGGATTTGATTTAGTGCTTGAAGTTTACTGTGACATATATATGGATAGTTGTTTATTACTGCACTAAATCAAATCCATTATGTTATTGAAGTTTATTGTGACATATATATGGGTAGATGTTTATTCCTGTACTAAATCAAATCCATTATGTTATTGAAGTTTACTGTGACCTATATATGAGTTTATTACTGCACTAAATCAAATCCATCACAAAGTTACAGAAATAGTTTTCAATCGAAAATAATCTCTTTTTTTTTATTTTGAAGGATATTCCACGGGCTGTCGATTCACTATGTTTTTTAGCCTCATTACATTATGTGATTCATTGAGTAACTCTTATTTTCCATGTATCAACTGTACTTTCGCATCATTCATTTGAGATTGCTTCCAGTTTTATTAAATAGTCCTAGAGTCTGAATTTTCTGGTAAACTGGGCAACCGATATATCCATTTTTACAAAGGAGACACGGACGCTCCACCTTTTTTTCCCTGCCATTCCTCGATACTCCATACAACAGATGTAAACAAACTGCTGTCTCCAGAAACTCTGACCTTTCTTACATTTGACATATCATGACAGTTTTATATAAGAACTTTGTAAAATGTATTAACTATACTTTGAAACGAATACGTTTGAACTTTGATCACTTCGCATTTCCAACAGAGTAAAACAACATCATAAAACATTTTCTTAGAATTACTTGCCCATTCCAAAATATAGGTTATATTTATGCAGACTCTGGTATCCTTTGACTAATCCAAGGTTTTATTTATTACCTGAATTTCCCTTTTCTCTCAATGACTGTAACTAATAAGTCTTAACCTTCACAAAGATACAGCCAATGGCTAAAAATAATTGGATAGAAAAGATTCTTGTCTATTTTATTAATGTAAAGTAAGTAATGTGGGATATCCTGTAATGATTGATTTCTAAGAAGATCTCATAATGAAGAACAAAGAATTCTAAAGCGAAGTTTAAAAAAACTTAGAAAGAAGCCACAAACCTGGATTTTTTGTATAGCTTGTTTGACATTATTTTACTTTGTGATCATCTTTTTTTGTGTTATATCTGTTTTCAAATTACCGGGATGTTCTTATTTGATAAGATAATGATAGTTAGGGTTAACGAGTACAGTGAAGTAGGAGTTTGAAACAGAAAACTATTTAATGACAGAAAAGATATTTTATTTGAATATATTAGTAAAGTTTTATTACTCAAATAAAACATATAATATCCCATTAGTTATTTAAAACAAACTATAGTTAAAACCGAGAGATTAACCATTTGGGAAAACATCGAATATATTAGTATTAGGCCTAGTATCTAAGTACAAAATGTGTTTTTACTGCTTAACGATTTTACTGTCCATCAGTATTTTATAGTATTTACGGCTACATACCTTCTTTAATAGGCAAATATAATTAATGCTACGATGCCGTATTCTTACGTCTGAGGCGCTGAACGTGTATCACCTGCCCAATGACGTGTAACTAACGGTTTTTAGCACTCAAGCTCTCCGTAACGTTTTTTTTTTGAGGTTTTATATAAAAAGTCTCAAGTTTCCGTTAGAGAGACAGAGAGGAGTGTCTTTTTTTTTTCTTAGAAGTTGATTTAGTTTAGTTTGAGTGGTCATTTCAGACAGAGATTTCTGTATCGAACTCAACGAGTTTTTAAACCTGGATATTAATTGTAAGTTTTTGTTATAAGCTATCATTAGGTTTTTGTTTACGACTCTAGAGAGTTTGTAAGTTTAAGAATTCGTCTTAACTTTTGTAACCTTTGTAAGCCTTGTGTTTTTGAGAACTGTTGAATACTGTTTTTGAAAATATCGACATATTTTGTTGCAGTTGACACTAAAACAGTGAACTTTTTGTAAACGTACATCTAGCGTGAATTGAAACTTTGAATTTACAACCTGAAGCTGAATTTTGACATACAACGTTTTGAAGTGATTACTGTTACGGCAGCGGAAGTCACGTGACCTAGTAACACGTAATATTCTCGAAGGTTCGTGAATGCTCGAGCGTTTACTAGATTTCGGTATTCTTGTACATATAAGACGGTCAAGACGTGACGGCAACAAGGTGTAATTGAACTGCGGACAGAGAGAGACGTATTGTTGAGCGAGCACGTGAGACGTTTC